>NW_025920148.1:1569714-1714846 GCF_902686445.1 Sciurus carolinensis
TTTATTGTTCTTTTTGGCTGAGTAATATTCCATTGTGTATATATACCACAGTTTCTTTATCCATTAATCAATTGAAGGACATCTAGGTTGGTTCCACAATCTAGCTAATGTGAACTGAGCTGCTATGAACACTGATGTGACTGCATCACTGTAGAATGCTGAATTTAAGTCCTTTGGGTATAAACCCAGGGATAGCTGGGTCAAATTGTGGGTCCATTCCAAGCTTTCTGAGGAATCTCCATACTGATTTCGAGAGTGGCTGCACCAATTTGCAACTCCATCAGCAATGTATGAACGTGCCTTTTCCCTCACATCCATGCCAACACTTATTACTGCTTGTGTTCCTGATAATAGCCATTCTAATAGGAGTTAGATGAAATCTTAGGAGGTTTTTAATTTGCATTTCTCTAATTACCAGGGATGCTGTGCACTTTTTCATATATTTGTTGATGACCTGTGTATCTTCTTCTGTGAAGTGTATGCCCATATCCTTAGGCCATTTATTGATTGTTTCTTTGTATTTTGGGTGTAAATTTTTTAAGTTCTTTATAAACTTTGGAGATTAGTGCTTTGTTTGAAGTGTATGTGGAAAAGATTTTCTCCCATTCTCTCGGCTCTCTTTTCACATTGTTAATTGTGTTCTGTGCTGAGAAAAAACTTTTTAGTTTGAATCTATACCATTTATTCATTGTTGCTTTTATTTCTTGCACTATGGGTGTCTTGTTAAGGAAGTCTTGTCCTAAGCCAACATGATGGAGATTCGGGCCTACTTTTTCTTCTATTTGGTGAAGGGTCTCAGGTCTAATTCCTAGATCCTTGATCCATTTTGAATTGAGTTTTGCACAGTGTGAGAAATAGGAGTTTAGTTTCATTTTATTGCATATGGATTTCCAGTTTTCACAGCACCATTTGTTGAAGAGGCTATCTTTTCTCCATTGTAAGTTACTGGCACCCTTGTTTAGTATGAGGTTACTGTACTTATGTGAGTATGTCTCCGTGTCTTCCAACCTGTACCATTGGGCTACCTGTTTATTTTGGTGCCAATACCCTGCAATTTTTGTTACTATTGCCCTATAGTAGAGTTTAAGATCTGGTATAGGTCCAGCATCACTCTTCCTGCCCAGGTTTACTTTGCTTATTCTGAGTCTTTTGTTCTTCCAGATGAATTTCATGATTGCTTATTCTGTTTCCATGAGAAATATCATAGGAATTTTAATTGGAATTGCATTATATCTGTTTAGTGCCTTTGGAAATATGGCCATTTTGACAATATTAATTCTGCTTATTCAAGAACATGGGTGATCTTTCCATCTTCTAACGTCTTCCTCAATTTCTTTCTTTAATGTTTTGTAGTTTCCATTGTATAGATCTTTTACCTCTTTGGTTAGATTGTTTCCAAGTATTTTTTTTTTTTTTAGGTTATTGCAAATGCAGTTGTTTTCCTTATTTCCCTTTCAGATGTTTCATCACTGTGTATAAAAATGCTTTAGATTTATGCATGTTGATTTTACTTTGCTGATAATTTGCTGAATTCATTGATGAGGTCTAGAAGTTTTCTAGAGGAGTTTTTGGATTCTCTAAATATAGAATCACATCATCAGTAAATAGTGACAGCTTAAGTTCCTCTCTTCCTATTTATATCCCTTTAATTTATTTACTCTATCTAATTGCTCTGGTCAGTATTTCAAGGACAACATTGAATAGAAGTGGTGAAAAAGGACATCTCTGTCTTGATCCCATTTTTAAAGGGGATAGTTTCAGTTTTTCTCCATTTAGAATGATGTCCATGGACTTAGCATAAATAGCCTTTACAATATTCAGATATGTTCCTACTATCCCTATTTTTTCTAGTGTTTTGAGCATGAAGTGGTGTTTCATTTTGTCAAATGCTTTTTCTGCATCAATTGAAATAACCATATGATTCTTATCCTTAAGTCTATTGACATGATGGATAACATTTATTGATTTACAGATGATAAATCATCCTTGCATTCCAGGGATGAACCCCACTTGATCGTGGTGCACAATTTTCTTAATTTGTTTTTGGATACGGATTGCCAGTATTTTGTTAAGGATTTTTGCACCTATATTAATCAAGAATATTAGTCTAAAATTTTCTTTCCTTGATGTATCTTTCCCTTTTTTGTGTATGAGAGTGATATTAGCTTCATAGAATGAGTTTGGTTGGGTACCCTCCTTTTCTGTTTCCTGGAGTACTTTGAGAAGTATAGGTCTTATAGAACTTGGCTGAGAATCCATCTAGTCCTGGACTTTTCTTGGATGGTAGGCTTTGATGACTTCGTCTATTTCATTGCTTGATATTGATCTGTTTACATTGTGTATGTCCTCCTGGCTCAGTTTGGGAGGAGCATATGTCTCTACAAATTTATCAGTATCTTTGGTAGTTTCTATTTTGTTGGAATACAGATTTGCAAAGTAGATTCTCATTATGTTCTGTATCTCAGTGCTACACTCGTGATATTTCCTTTTTCATCACGAATTTTAGTAATTTGAGTTTTTTCTTCTCTTCTCCTTGTTATTGTGGCTAAGGGTTTGTTTATTTTGCTTACTTTTTCAAAGAGCCAACTTTTTGTGATGTCAATTTTTTGGATTCTTTCTTTTGTTTCAATTTTATTGATTTCAGATCTGATTTTAATTATTTTCCTGTCTTCTACTACTTTTGCTATTATTCTGTTCTTCTTTTCCTAGGATTTTAAGCTGTAATGTTATGTCATTTAGTTGATGACTTTTTATTCTTTTCTTGCATGTGCTCCATGCAATGAATTTTCCTCTTAATACTATTTCATAGTGTCCCAGAGATTTTGATATGTTGTATCATCATTCTCCTTTACCTCTAAGAATTTTTTTATCTCCTCCCTGACATTTTCTGTTATTCATGTTTCATTCAATAGCATATTATTTACTCTCCAGGTTTTGGAGTAATTTCTGTTTTTTTTTTTTTTTGTCATTGATTTCTAATTTCATTCCATTATGATCTGAATGAACACAGGCAGTAACTCTATTATTTTTTTGCGTTTACTAAGGGCTGCTTTGTGGCATAACATATGGACTATTTTAGAGAAGATTCCATGTGCTGCTGAGAAGAAAGTGAATTCACTCATTGATGGATGGATTATTCTATATATGTCTATTAAGTCTAGGTTATTGATTGTGTTGTTGAGTTCTGTGGTTTCCTTGTTTGTTTTTTGTTTGGAAGATCTATCCAGTGGTGACAGAGGTGTGTTAGAGTCACCCAGAATTATTGTGTTGTGGTCTATTTGATTCCTAGAATTGAGAAGGACTTGTTTGATGTACATGAATGCACCATTGTTTGGGGCATAAATATTTACCATCGTTATGTCTTTTATGGCTTGGTTTCTCCTTTGAGTGGATTTTTCTTTAAGGTAGTTCCTCCCTTTGCTGACTTGACTATAACTTTAAATAAGTGGAAGTCTTGCTTATTTCGGAGTCACTCTAACTTGCATTTAGGTGGGAGGCAGAGCCTTATGTGAGGTAAGGTGTGGCCCCTCAAAAATCTTAAGTGTTCTAATTCTGAGGGTGAGTTTGACTTCCTTAAATATCATTTTAAGTTTACACATATTGTTTCCTGAGTCTATATGAGCATTAGTCAACACAATTTAATATTATAACCAAAACACAAATCAAAGAAAGGCTGAGAGAGTTCATAAATTTCCTTTTGTGTGGAAAAGTGTCAAAAAATTTTTATGTTTCATGATATTAACCTTTAAAGAAGTCAAACCCTCACTAATTTTGAGAAATACATTTCATTTGAAATTTTTTATTTCAATGGAAAAAGTAAAAGATTGTACATATAGCCTACTGATAATAAGTCTTATCATAGAGCATTAAATGATAGAAACAAATCCCTAATAAAATTTACTCTTTACAAAAACAGTTTAAAAGTTCCTTTAAAAAAAAAAAAGTTTAAAATTACCATTACAGGCAAGTTTAATTTGGAGAGTAGCAGCTTGATAAATTTCTGCTTTAAAGACTTGTATACCTGGAAGAAAGGAACACATTTAATATACAAATAATGACCATTCCAATTACCTTAATAGCTTTATATTGACCAAATTTAGTTTTTTAAAGAAAACTTTAGACTCTGTAATGTAGTATAATACTCTAACAATTGTTGTTTAACCAAACTGTATAACCACAATTTTCAAGAGTAATTTTTCTAAAGAAGAAAACTTAACAGACATGATGTTAAGAGTAAATTTTTGTTTCTAAGAAATATTTGTCATTTTAACATATACATGAAACTTTTGGTTTATATCAGTACATTAGTATTTGATCTTCGGAAAAATCTTAAGTAGCTATAACTGATGATCTCACATATATATAACCAACTTAGTTACATGAAAACTTGTTGAAATTTGCCCTTTACTTACACACAGACTGTCTTAGCACTTACTTAGACCCTCATGTTTATCACACAAGCATTTTCTTACCCAGAAACATTTTTTCACTAAATATATTTCCATATGTACAACCTTTTATTTTTCTTTCCTATCTGTTGACCCTTTGTTGTTTTCATCCTGAAACAACTCTTATGCAATTTCTGAATTTAGTTAAATCACTCCATTTTAACAATATTAAACACTTTGTTGTTTATAGTACTCTAATTGGAACACAGTTGAAATTTTGGAGCCCTTTGTATATAGAATTGTACCTGTTAGAACTTAACTCTTAGTTACCTTGTTATTAGTGATGACACAAAGCAATTTTAAACCCTTTTTATTCACCAAACTATGAAAACACCAATAATGTTTAAGTATGTTACCCCCTGGAATTTAAGGAGTTAAGAGTACTCAATGTTATTTAATAATTAGCATTTTAACTTTGCAAATTAATCAGATGTCTCTAACAAACACATTTGAGTAATCTTGTATATGTTAGGTCTAATTTATTTATTTTACTGTAAAACCAAGTTATTAGACCAGTATATTAAACAGTATGTGCTGACTTTTTCCTGTTGAAAAGTCCTAGAAACAATTGATATAAGACATTTATAAATGTCAACATTTTATTAGTTTGACCACCTAGAGAGAGACTTGCAAGTTATTTTCAAAGACTTTTACTTTTAATAGTTTAACCAATTTAAATTGAACCTTTTTAAATCATGTGAATTAAAACTATTTGGATCCATTTTTAAAATTTTTATTTCATGCATGCTTAATTTAAATATCATGTACATGATACATACATGCACATAGACAATATGACATCAGAAAACACGATATACACATAACATAAAAGCAAAGGCCTTGTAACACTTATCTCCATTGAAATGTAAAAGATGTTCAAAAATAACTCTAGAGTTGGATAAAAAATAGGACTGATGAACAAATAATTAACCTACATATGTAGCATCAAAATTGTGAACTCAAAATAGCATTTAAGAAAAACAAAACAAGAATCCTAGAAGAAAAATGATATTGACTATTAATTATAGTATGAGAGAGTGAGAAAGAAGAAGTCAGAGAGAAGGGGTGAGAGGGAGGGAGACAGTGAGTTTGTGTAGCACCCCAGGAGAAGTTTAAAATGGACACTTTTTTTTCTTCACTCTCAGGTTGGTCCACCTCTGAGCCTGCTGCAGTCTTCAGCAAGGTCAGGTGGAGGAAATTGCCTAGGGCTTTTTGTCCCTTTTTCCTGGTTGAGAATCAGGTTGGGTTTGGATACAGAAAACTATGAAACATTACCTCCCACTATTCTTGAGAAATGGGACTGCTATATCATACTCCTTATTGCAACATGCCACAGGTAGGGTTATTTTCTCCACACCAGCCATCTCCCATGGGAATTTTTCTTTTCCAGTAGGTGGAGCTGTTGGTTCACTCTTTTGTTTGGGATAGGGTGGGGGGGTAGAGTACTGGGACCAGACAGGATTCTCTCTCAAAATTGATTGCTTAGGAATGTCCTGTTCTCCCATTACTTGCAGAGAACAAAAAAGAGTAGCTGGAGAGGCATCTCTTTTGCTATCTGTGCTGCCTTTCCTTCACATTTTTCCCAGGGTGGTGGGGGGACTACAGGTTTTGTTTCACTTTTTTTCTATAGTCTGAGAGAGTAAAATTTTGGGGTCTATATTTTATGCTGAAAATGGATATTTGGGAGTAAATGAGACCCTTTTAAAACTCTGTGCTTCACAGAGGGAACTCCAGAAGGAGTGAGAGATGACAACTCATTCCAAGGGTATAGAGGGGGAGGAACAGATGGCAGGAGGCCTTTGTTATTCAGTGGGAGGCCTCTTTTATTATTGCCATGGGTTTCCTTCTTTTTAGAATTTTCAGTGCTTGAAGCAGAGGCCTAAAGGATTATTTTCTTGTCTCTTGGTTTCACTTTAAGCTCACACTGAGAGAAGTGACTTTAAAGCAGCTAACTTTGGAGCTCTCTGCTAGGGGGAAGATTGGAGTAAACAAATCTCTGGAAACAAAAAGAAGGACTGTAAAGTAACCTGCAATGAGTATCCCTAAGCCTAAGATAGGGGACCCATGGGAGGACTAAGGGAGCCCATCTTCTGACATACCAAGAAGTGTTTAGAATCCAACATGTCTCCTGTTTAGCAGGGAACTTCTGTGAGTCCTTATGTTATGGCTGTATGTCCACACAGTGTTTTCAGTAAAAATCTCCACAGAGAAAGATGTGTTCCCAAATTTAGAGGGTCAATTCCTTATGTGAATTCCAGGAGAACTGAAAGTGAAAGTAGAACCACTGGAAGGGGGGGCATATAACACGAACCAGCAGTGATTAGGACAAACAATATAAACAGGGAAGAAAAGAGGCAGAGTGATCCTGTGCTCACCATCACAGGACCATCAGCACACCAAACACAAAGGACCCTTACTAAATCAGGGGGGACTCACCAATCCCAAGGTGCATGAGTAGATGAGGCACATTGGGATCCAAAATATAGTTGTGCCAGGCTAGTTCAGATGCTGGTAAGGATGTGGAGTCAAGACACTCCAGACTCCAGGAAATGGGTGGAAGCAGCCTGCAAACTCATTTATTTGGGGAACAGTCATACATTTTATTGTCTTGTAGTCCAATCACAATGTGCCACAGGGGATCAGACCACCAGGTTCCTATATGGGTTCCCTTGGTAACATTGAGTCAACTGGGGCAGTTGTTTACTTTCCTAGGTAGGAGAAGTGGAACACTCCTCCCTGCAAGTTTTCCTTACACACTTGAGACATTCACTGCTGCCAGCCAAGAACTAGGATTTCTCCAACAAGCTAGAAGAAAAATGTGCCATTAGATTATACTTGGTTTACTACTGAGTTCTCTTTATAATTTATCCTGTGTGATAAAGTGTCCTTCATATACCTTCAGGTAAAATCAGGCACAAGGGGAAAAATAACTTCATTAACTAGAATCTTTGATGTCCCACGTTTCTTTTTCTAGTTCAGACTATCAACTATGTTTTATGTAAAAGGGCTTCAAAAGTTTGTTTCTAATACTCTGTGTTTTAGTTTATTAATGTTACTTTTCACATATGACTTGGGACAATTTATAAAACTCTTGGTGTGATCTTACCTATGTAGCCTAGAAAGAACTTTCAACTCTTCTATTTATACATTGATCAACAAAACTAAAATCATATTAATAATAATATTAATAATCATAAGCAATATTCCCATCATCAGATGTTACTGTTTCAAGGCCCAAAACAAAGTCCAAAGACTGAGGGTCTATATAATTTCCAAAGCACTCATGAATATTCATTCCACACTTGTTGATTATATGTACTCTGCAGCTATTTCTATAGATCAGGACACAGAGATTCAGTAGAGATAAAATGATCCCTGGCTCACAGTAGTAAGCAAAGCAGTCATGCTGGAGGCTGGGACAATCTCACTCCTAATCCAGAGTGATGTCAGTTTAACATGTGACCTTCTGTCACATCCCCTTTCTCTTCTTAAACATTAGGTAGATGCTGCCTTTTCATCCTGATTCTATTCTTAACCAGGGAAAAATGACATTGTTGGACTGCTTTGATTTTCATGCTGTGTATTTTTCTTCTGTGTTCTCAAACAGGCATCCTGATCTTGTCATACCCTGCATTTGACATGGAAAACAGAAGAACTGATCAAAAGATCACTTGGTGAATGGAGCATCCTGAGATTCAGGAACCTGAAACCTGGGAGCTGCTCAGTGTAATCAGGGCCTCTGGGCACTTTACATGGACTGTTTGAGGACAAGCCACTTTGCCAACCTGTGCCCCTTAGCCAGGAGCTCATGGAGGTCTGGCCCCTGGTGGGTGTTAGCATGTTCCTGAGTGAGAAGGTGCTTCAGATATTAGTTTAGTAGAAATGACACATCTCTCCACTGTTGTAATTTCTTCCTTAACTGAGACAGCTTCAGGGTCTGATCTTGAATATGATATTGGAATTTTGGAATACATATAAATTTAAGTCTACACAGTTTTACAATAGATCATCTGAAGTTTGACAGAGATTTTGGTGAGAACATACCCAAGGAACTCTCAAAGCAGAATTCTCTTAGCCTATGATAAAAGAAAAAAAAGGTGTGGGCAAGCAAAGACCTCCCCTGTATAAGAAAATGCTCTGTAACATCCCTAGACCTTCTCTAAAGTTAGGTATCTTTATGAATCTTCTACATAAAAATGTCCCTTCATTTTCTCATTTGGCCAAAGACAATTCGATGTGGTAGTACACATAGTGCATTGTTCCAGGATGAATTGTAAATCATACACAAAATGTGTCCTGATTCACACAGCTGGGGTTAATGGGAACAATGAAAAAAGAGGGGATTGACAGACTCATGAAGTCAGCAACACTCAGGAGGTGATTGGGACTAAGAGTAAATGAGGCAGTACTTGCACAACATTTTGACTACACCAAAGGTCACACAACTAGGTTGCTCACATAAAAACTTGCTTAATTTTATATTTGGTAATTATATTAGCTCAGTGCATTTTGGAAAAGTGCAAATGAAGCTTTCCATAACAATTTCAGACCTTCATGCACAACATGATTTGTTGATTTGTAGTTTTATAATTATTTGGGAGGCATGTGCCTGTCATGGGACTTCATGCCCTTTGTTGCTCAAATGAGCTGTTCCCCAAGCTGAACTGCCAGAGTTGATTCACAAAACTTCCTACCTGCATTAACTGCACAGAGCACCCTTTCCTGAGCTTCTTGAATAGCATCAACCTTTCTGCTAGCTCCCCATCCTTGCACTGAAACTTCTCCTCCAGCACATGATCATTAATATCTTTGTCCTTTTCACATTCTGAGAAGAGACAAATGTGCCTTCCTCAGTGGACAACTTGACATACTACTGTAGGCACTGCCTTCAGAGTAGGAGGCAGGCCCACCCCAGTGACAACAGGAACTTCAAGTCTCAGGCAATATGCAGGTACCTCCACCTTTTGAAATCTCCCCAAATACATGGTATTTGATTATCCTCAATTTATATATAAGGAAAGAGAAACTCAAAGACACAGTAAGTATCATAGGGTAATTCAATGTTTTTGGTAATCAGATTCACATCTGACACTGAATCCTCAACTACTGTAATTACTAAAGCCCCTTGAATCAAATATTAATCTGGGCATGAAGCACAGGCTCTGTGCACATTCAGAAAGTCCCCTAGGACTACAGGGCTGAAGTTTCAATTGTGCTCACACTTTAAAAAGCAAGCATCTCCAACATAAAAAGATTTATCTTAATACACTTGTGAAAAGTATAAGGCTTAAGATTGTAAATGTCTGAAAGAAATATGCCTAACACTAATAAAGTTTGTATTAAATGGGAAGTAATAGAAGTGTAAACTATCAGTATTTACTCTATGCCAGGCACTGATGTAAGAACAATAAGAGAATTAATACCTACATGACAACTCATACATGTAGGTACTAAGATATACCACATTAAACAGAGTAGGAAATTGAAGAAAAGACAAGAAACCTGAATTAAAACCCAGGAGACTGGCTGGTGACATACTCTATACACAGTTAATAGGGTCTTGAGAGATGTATTTCTTCATATTTTTCTACAATTATACTATAATTCTAAGAAAAAAAATTACTAAAATATAATCTGTCTTTTCCCAAAATTGATTTCTTGAATTCCTTAACAACTTTCTGTACATTTTTTTTATTCCTTCCATATGAAAAAATAAATGCCAATAAATTTTGGGGGAAAAAATGTAGGTAAATTAGGCAAATTTGAGCCAGGTTTTTTATTACTATAGTGATTAGCACAGGTCCTTTTCCCATGATTCCTTTAGTCCCAAGAGCCCACCTTACTGATAAGCCACTGGGCTCCCATTGCCAAGCTGATGGTTGGAAGGAAGGGCCTCCAACCTTCTGAGCAGCTTGGGTTTTACTGGGGCTGATGGTCTTCACCTAGATTCATTCTCACCTTGACCACATAGCACATATTTCAGACCATAGAGCAGCTTCTAGAATGGTTGGCTATCTAGCAATCCTGAAGGTTCAACAGCTTGGACAGACCTATAGGGTGCTAAAGGTTCTCTGATGTCCCAGGAACATTTTCTTTTTGGTACCAGGGATTAAACTCATGGTTACTCAACCACTGAGCCACATCCCCAGCTTGAGCCACATCCCCAACCCTATTTTGTATTTCATTTAGAGATAGGGCCTGAATGAATTGCTTAGTTTTTTGCTTTTCTGAGGCTGGTTTTTAACTTGCTATCCTCCTGCTTCAGCCTCCTGAGTCACTGGGACTACAGGTAAACCATCACATCTGGAAGAACCTTATATTTCACTGCAGGGAGAAGACTTTCTCCTGCATTCATAAGAAGAGGCTGTGCCCCTGGAAATGGGGATTTCTCACCAGCACAGTCCCTGGTCTTGAATTTGTCACTTATGGATACAACTGTTTTATTTAGTGCAAGACTGTACTTGAGCTCCTTTAAAGAAGGTTCTGTGCACTGTCACAGTGGTTCCCAGCATAACCAGAAAGTGCTGTCCACTTGTACTCAACAGAAGCTTGAACTAAGTGAAAAATCATTAGTCCCAGACTCAGACCAACACACTTGTTATATGCCTATAGGAACTGATATGATACAGAGGATCCTAGTAAAAAATGTATGAGCTATTCTTGATAAGAACAGACAATTTATGCCTCCAATAGTAGTCAGTAGCTGGGACATTAACCATATTCCCTCTCTACACCTACTAGTAAACTAGAAGAAACTATAGTCTTTGTGTCTCATTTTTCCATTGTCAGTAAATTGAAGGTAAGGATGGAATTACATGAAAGAACGGAAAATCAAGTTGGAGAACATTGATCAGCTGGAGAACAATGGAGAACAATCAGTTGGAGAACAGCTGATCATTCATCACTTGCTGACTGTGATCCCATCTACAATTTACAGTATTTCAGCCAGTTGACCAGACAGTAGGTTATAGATTTAAATATAAGAATTTTTTCATTGAGGTCTCAAAACTGCTGTTTGTTCTCTTTCAGTTGAGACTACAATTCCTGTTGATTTCTAGGAGATTCATTTCTGTCTATAGATCATGTGAAGGGCTGACTGATACTGTTGGAACAGTCTGGGACTACAGTGAAGAAACCCAAAATGTGTCATGGGTTAAAGACAAATGAAATCAAATAAGTTTCATGAGGCCTAAGTGATGACAATAGCCTAATCACTAAGTTATTTTTGAGAAAAGGTTGACCAATACCCTGTAACTTTGAGGAGTCCTTAATACAAAAAACAAGGCTCCAGATGCCAAAGCTCAGAGCTGAAGTCTCTGCCTATATAGCTCAGACTCATACTGAGGAGTGAGGAGGTAGGGCCAGTACACCAAGTAACTGTCTAAGAGATGGTTGGAGATGTCATGGAATGTGGGGAGCCTCTGCCTTTCAGTTGCCTTATCCAGGTTAGACCCACAGGCCACCTGGTCTCTTCAGAAGGTCATCACAGATGTGGATCCCCAACTTATGTACCAGTCTCCAGTTATGTAGCCTTATACCAATACAGCCAAACTCCCTTTTCCCAAATGACTAAGCATACTTCATGTTTCTCCTTTTTGCAGAGGTAGAATTAATTTTCCAACATGCTATATTTTCCTCAGCAATACACAGAAGTCAGCTCACCATTTCTTTAACATTAAAATGGATCTTAAGGCTTTCCTTCAAGTGAAAAATGTAAATTTTGCCAATGTAAAACTCTCATGATGTTCTTCTCTGATCCACTCATTATTTCTAAGTCCCTTAAAATATATAGAAGAACTGACTTCAGTGATGAATGTCTGGAATCCCAGCTGCTCAGGAAGCTGATAAAGAGGATCACGAGTTCAAAGCCAGCCTCAGCAACTTAGTGAGACCCTCAGCAACTTCATGAGACCCTGTCTCAAAGTAAAAAATATAAGGGTTTGGGGATGGTAAGGTGTCCCTGGGTTAAACCTCTAATACAAAACCTCCCACCTCCTGCCAAAAAATACAAGAGTGCTATATAACTCAAAGTAATTATGAGTGTTTTGGATTTTTTCTTTTATCAATATTATTTTTGTTATCTTCCATTTTTATATTGACATCTTTTCTCTTACTGGGCATTTGTTGGTGTTTCACTAAACCTAAATAAAGTTTGACATCACTGCCTCTTAAACTCCTCCTTTATGTTTCCTTGCTTTTTCTTTGTTTCCTACTGTCTCTAAACACTACATTTCATATCTTTTATGTATGAGTTTTATTCTGGTAACACAAGAGCTATTTCTAAGGTCAATGTGATTAAAACATTCTTGTGTATAACCTTGAGTACATGTAAAGTCCACCCAATTTTTTTTTTTTTGCGGTACTGGGGATTGAACCCAGGCCCTTGTGCTTGTGAGGCTAGCACTCTACCAACTGAGCTATCTCCCCAGCCCAAGTCCATGCATTTTGAGGCTTGTAAATATAATCCTATTTTTGTTTCCATTTTGCTCACATATTGAACAATATAAGCCCCATCCAAAATATAGATGGACATCAATCATTATGATGTGTGGCCTTTCTCACCTCACATCATCTTCCAATTACTCTGTGTAATGATAGTGGTGCTGAGAATTATCTAAGCCTGTAATGAAATCCCTGAATTCCATTAAAAAAGTTACTATTGGCCCAGGATGAATTTGGTAAAGAATGGTTGCAGATCATATACTATACATTTAGTTTCCATTAGGTTCAGTTTTGCTACAGTCCTATTTCTAAGAAATAGTGTCACTCTAAGCCAGCTCACTTGCTGTTTCAGAACCCACAAGTCCTTTTCTCCACTACCATCTGGTCATTGTACAA
Organism: Sciurus carolinensis; assembly: GCF_902686445.1. NCBI lineage: Eukaryota > Metazoa > Chordata > Mammalia > Rodentia > Sciuridae > Sciurus > Sciurus carolinensis. Next base: position 1,583,001 of record NW_025920148.1, read on the forward strand.
ATATTTCCTCCTCCTATGTCTCCTAACATGAGATCCCTTTCCTTTCTTGGCCATAGAATCACAGCCATTCTTCCAGCTTTTTTATGTGCATGAGGAGGGACCTCAGGTATTCATAAAGACAGTGGAAGTTTTGCTATTTGGTATAGGGCCATCAATTGGGTCACTTGAGTAATAAATTTTCTCCAGAAGACTCTAGGTACTGCTAAGTGCAGTAAATGTTCTCTTGCTTTAAAACAATTAACCACACTCATGCGTTGAATTTCTTAGAATTTATTTTTTGAGCACGATCTTGACTTTACCCAACCACAGGTTATTGGATTGTCCAGTCCATCACTATGCATCTTCTTTTGATTTTGATACTAATTAAATATGATCTATGAATGGAAAATGTGGAGGAAATCTATGATAAGTATTTGTAAACCCTCATCTGTGGGACTCTCATTGGAAGAGATATTCCAGATTCCTTTTGTTCTAAATCCTTTGGTGATAGAGACCAGTGCTGACTCTGCCCTACATTGCCATCTCCCTTCACCAGGTAGGGCCTATTGGTGTCTAATATTTATGTTCTCACTTACTGAGAACCCTGGCTACTTTTTAAGCTCCCTTGAGGAAGGACTGGTATACCGTTCCTCTGCATCCTCTAGGGGTAACTAGCACAGTGCTTTCTCCACAGGGGCTCAGCAAATGCATTTATTTAGTTTAACTTAGAAAGCAATGTCTCTATAAGTAATGATTTTACATTTCATACACATGGATAGGGTAAATAAAGGAGTAAATCAGTGATGTTTATTCTTTACCTAGAACAAAAGAGTCATCAATTATTATCCACTTGAATATCAGAAAGCCATGATTTTAGCCCATTTCTCCATCCCTTTTTGCTACAAACCTGAAGAGTACTTCAATCCCTTCTCCCCATTTGAAAAGAAGGTTGAAAAAACAGTAATGAGTTACACATCTAGGCATATGGTCAATATTAGTTTGCATTGATGTGCAGAGAGGATAGGATAGTGAGGTCTACAGAGAACATTGTGTCAATTTTCACAAAGATGAACTCATACATCTTAATTTGCCTCTTTCTCCAGTTGGCCAGAACATAGGTAGCTACTGATGTCATCAGACTTATCTTCAGAACTTGACATTGTGGATTGCTCTGAGATTGGAGAGAATCCCCACACTTTTCTAACTTTTACCTCTGTGAACTTTATTCACCTTTTTGCCACAAATACCTAAGAAAAACAACTCAAAGGAGTTGTTTTACTTTGGATTATGGTTTAAGAAATTTTATTCCATGGTTCTCTGACTCCACTAGTTTGGGCTTGTGGTAAGGCAGAACATCATGGTGGAAAGGTGTGGTGCAGTAAAGCTATTCAGTTCATAGCAGTCAGGAAGAAGGAAGGAGAAAGACACAGAGGGCAGGGACCAGAAATATTATTATAGGGTCTGCCTCCCATGACCTCCTTTCTCCAATGCTGCCCAGTTTACTCAATTCCCCATAGTCCATTCAGTTACCAACAGATTAATCCACTATTGAGATTAGAACCCTCATGGTCCAATCACTTCCTAAAATTCTCACTTCTGACATTGCTGCCTTGGGGACAAGCCTTTATGTAACCAGTCTTTGGGGGACATTTCAAATCCAAACTATGAGAATCAAATCATGTTCTCATGACAAAGATCAGAAAAATTCCCAGAGGACTGATAATCTAATATTTAAGGATTTGTTATAAAGCTAAAGGAAGCAAAACAGTAAGAAATATTTGGAAAACATCAACAGAAACTTCAATGGAAAAGAATACAGAGGACAGAAACAAATCTATAGAAATAAGTCAATAATTTTAACAAAGTTAAAAAGTTAATTTAATGAAGGTAGAATATTCACTAAAATCAATGGTACTAGAACGACTAGACATCCACATTTTAAAAAATCTATACTGAGATTTTTAAACCTTTAATAAAATGGATCACAAATAAAAGTTTGAGGTGTAAAACTATGAGACTCCTTGTTGTGGTGTGGATGTATTTTGAATATTTTCCCCAAAATTCATGTGAGAAAAGCTTGCTCCCCATTGTACAAGTATGGAGATGATGGGGTTTTTAATTCATGGTTAGATCAGGGGGCACCAACTTCAATGAGGATTAATGTAGTTCTCCAAGGATGACAGGACTGGATCTGTTTCTGTGAGATTAGATTGTTGTAAAAGAAGAGCCTCCTCTGTCTCCTGCTTCTTCTCTCACCTTATGGTATCAATAGCACACATTTTCACTGTGTGCTGTCACCTTCCATGTTGTGACAAACCACAGCCTCAGCCAGGTGCCCAACTAGCCTCTAGAACAGTGAGACAAAATAAACTCTTTCCTTTATAAACTACTCAGGCTCCAATATTTTGTAAAAGGAGCACAAAATGGACTAAGATGCAACTAATGATACAATGAGAAAATCTAAGTGAATTTTGGTTGGGTGATATCTCTTAGATACAATACCAAAAGCACAATCCAAGAAGGAAAAATATTGGCAAGTTGAAGTTTATTGAAAAAAAAAATGTATGCTCCATGAAATGTGCTGTTAAGAAACGACAAACAGTACACAGACTTGGAGAAAATATTTGCAAAATACAAATTTGATGAAGGACTGGAATACAAAATATATAAAATATCTTTAAGCTCAATGATATTAAAATAAGCAATCCTATTAAAAATGGGTAAATGATCTGAAAACTCACCAAAAAAGATATACAGATGATGTCAAATAAACATATAAAAGGATGTCCAAAATCATTTTTTATGGGCCCGGGTTGTAGTGCAGATAGAGTGCTTGCCTAGCTTGTGTGAGGCACTGGGTTTAATTCTCAACACCATACATAAATAAATAAAATAAAGGTCCATTGACAACTAAAATTAAAAAAAAATCATTTTTCATTATGACATTGAAAATTAAATGAAAATGAGATAACTTCTGTATACCTACAATAATAGCTAAAATTTAAAAAAATTAACAGTTTCAAATGCTGGCAAAGATGAGGAACATAGGGACTTTCAGTCATTGCTGGTAAAAATGTAAAATAATATAGTCACTTTGGAAAACAGTTCATCAGTTTATTACAACATTAAGTGTAATCTTACCATATAGTAAAGTGATTACAGACTGAGGCATTAAAAAAATGTGATGAAAATGTATATTCACAAGAAAACTTTACATGAGTGCTTACAGCAATTTTATTCACAAATTTCAAAACACTAGAAGTAACCAAGATGTCCTTCACTAAGTAATGGATGAACAAACTGTGGTGTATCCCTGCAATGGAAGAATATTAAGAAACAGAATGAAGAGTGCTATGGAGCCATAAAAGAACAAGGAGGAACTTTATCTAATGTGAGAAAGAAGTCAGTGTGAAAATGTATATACTATCTGACATACCATTCCAACTCTAGAACATTCTGGAAAAGTCAAAACCATAGAGATAGTAAAATGATCAGCAGTTGCCAAAAGTGAGAGAAAAGGTAGGATAAACTGGTGAAGAACAGAGAAGTTTTCAGTAGTAAAAATATCCTGTGTGAAACTGTAATGGGGTTAAAGGCAATCCACATTTGTCATAACCCACAGAACAATTCAACACAAAAATTAAAATCTAATTTAAACCATGCCCTTTAATTTAAAAAGATATATCAATATTTTTTCATCAATTGTAACAAGTATACACTTTAAAACAAGACAATAATAACAGGGAGATGTGTGCATGGAGAGGAGTATGTGGAAACTCTGTAATTTTTGCTCAATTTGTATATTAACCTACAAGTATTCTTAAACAAATGTCAGGATTGGACAGCCCCAAATCAAAGTGCTGGTGGCATCCTGTGATGGCAAAGTCAATACTCCTTTTAAGGGTGCACCAACATGGATTCATAGTCATTTATTTCCATGCTTGAGTACTGAGTGTACCCTGGAGTCCAGATAGGTTGAATGCTCTGAACACTGAAGAGAGACCAGTGGCATCTGGTAGGACAGGAAGAAACCACTTCTCAAGGCATAACTTAGTGAATATAACCATTAAGTCCTCACAATATCCCAGCAGCAACCACAGTCAAAGGAGAAGGAGACCAGGAGGAATGGATAGTTACAGGATGAAAGATTAAAAAAAAAAAAAACTTAAGAGAATGGTAAATTTTGAGAGAGAATCAGAAGTTGAATGAGAATCTAGAAGAAGACTAAAGCATCCTGGTGTGGCCTTGAACCACCTCTTTTTCATTAACAGCCATGTGCTGATTATAACACAGAGAAAAAACACTGTGGAGTTGTAGGCTGTTACCATTAGGGGAGAAGATGCTCCACAGCTCCCTATTCTAGTCTGAAAACACATTCAAAACCCACTGGTACTGAAGACTTGTCTTTGGTCAAATTTAGTTTTGAACATGATTGGTTGAGTCACTTGACACCCAATACTAATCCATTATCTTCTCCACCTATTCCTCTTCCTTCAGAAACTGCCTCACTGCAGGTGGCAGCCATAGCCCCTTGGTCTGATATAGCTCATCTGCCATTCTTCAGTACACTTCACTTTTCAAATTCACTGTCAGTCTCCCAGGACCCAATAGTCTAGCATGTAGGAGGGACATGGTATTACCTCTATGTGCTGCCTCTATGCCTGCAGAGATGGAGTCCATGAGTCAGGCAACCGGGCTTTGTTCCATATGCTACCCTTCACCTGCACGACCTGGCACCTAAAAGCACCTAGTAAATGCTACGTGAAAAAAGCATGCTATGTGACAATGCTGCCACAATGTCCTGGTGGGGAATGGACCAAGAATTTACACATTGGACATGAAATGTCTGCAGCACTGAAAAAAGCTGTGGCTATTAAGTCCTATACTCAGATTTCTCTCTCTCTCTCTCTCTCTCTCTCTCTCTCTCTCTCTCTCTCTCTCTCTCTCTCTCACTCTCTCTCTCTCTCTCTCACACACACACACACACACACACACACACTCACACATCTTGTAATATAGTCATTTTCCTATGCTTCTCTGGACAGAAATTAAACCATGTAAGCAATGCTGTTTCTCAGGCTCCTTAATCCTTTCATCCATTAGTGAACTTTTTATCTCCTGATTGTGGAAGAAGCTTTAGTATATGACCAGATATAAATACTTTTATCCTTTACATATAGCGAAAATGATCACCACCAAATCTCTCTCATTGAAATTTTCAGCACCTTCAAGACAACAAAATACAAATGGCTATGACAACTTTCTTTGGAAAGTCTGAAATGGTGGTGAAGATGGAAGGAAGTTAGTTTAGGGAGAAAGGAAAGATGCCCCACAAAGCAAAGGGGAGAGTGGGGGAGACAGAAATATGGAGAAACCAGGCATTCACAAGATAATTTGACTGCCTTTTCCTGTCACCTAGGGTCCTAATTCTGCAGAATTTATGTGTTTGATTTTAATGCCCCCAACCCCAGTCTCACTCTCTCCCTCCTTTGATGTGTGGAGACAGAACACAGAGCCTTGAGCATGCAAGGTAACCAGACTCTACCAAATTTTTAGGCATTTTTTCTTGTGAGCTTTCTTGTCATTATAGGGAGAATGGGATAGGTTTTTTAGTGACTGAGAGTCAAGTCAGGATGTTGTTGAATTTCTTGGAGTTTCCTAGCAAGCAGCCTCCTTCCCACTTCTCTCCCCATTGTGGGGAAACTGCTTGCAGGGCAGAGCCTCAAAGGACATGGGCACCAAAGTCCTGAAGATCCTCAGGGACTAATCCAGATGGAGATGCCAGGGTGTATCCCACTATGGGCTTTCAGGACTGCTGCAATGGGGGTAGAGGTAGTCAGGTTAACCAGTGGGCTTCTGTATCATCATGAAGACTTTCCTCTTTGAAGGCCCCAGATCAGTTTTTCCACATCCTCTGCATAAAGAGCCTTCAACATAGTTATTCTTTTATTGAATTTGCAAGTTTTTGCTTACAATTTGGGTCCCTTTATGAGGTCAAACATCATCAGTGCCAATGGCCAGGTTTCACTCCTTTTGAAGACTGAAATTAAGAACTTTTTCTCTAAAAGATGCCCCTTCCTCACTTTTCCCACCAGCACTACCCTAGCTTAAAGTATCTGTCTGATGATGAGGACAGTCCCTTCACCAGTCTCCCCAGACTGGGAAAGGCAGATATTCCTCAGTTCTCAACCTCCAAACACAGAAGATGATCTACCTTGCTCAGTGATCATGTTATGAATGGTTAGTTGTGGCCATAGTAGCCTGGCTTGAATTCAAATCAACTGAATTAACAAACTCACTGCTGTTTTTCTTAAAAGTCTTCAATTAAGCCAACAATGTCATGAAATTTTCCCCTTTTGATATGGAGACACTGAACAGGAGTGTAAGCATCCCACAGCATCTCATGGTGGTATTGTAGGGGAATTCCAGTCTTTGTTCCTCTGTTATTGTGGGGAAAACTCTGTAAGTCACAGTTCACAGGTCTGCAGAAAAGTTTTGTTCTTTCCAGTACTGAGGGTGAAAGCACCAGGGATAGACTATGAGGAAGGAAAGGCAACCAGAGAGACAATGTACCTGGGACGTCTAACTGTAATGCATGTATAAGACTCAAGAAAAGAATCCCGCATTTCCTTGGAAAGCAGATTGTTGCTAAAAGTTTGAGCAACTGACTTCCTTCTACTAGGAAACACCAGAACCCCTGGTTTTCATCATCCAGAGTGCTCAGTCCTTGAACTTTTGTTGTTTGTGTAAGAAATCCCATGAAAACCATGCCAGACATGGGAAATTACATAAGAGGGTTTATTAAGGAAACAGAGTGTCTCCCTGCAGGGTAAAGCAGTTGAATTCCACCAGACTAACACGGGACCAATAACAGAGGATAATTGCAAGCTGACTGATGAACCAATAGCTAGCTAGGATGTGCAAAGACTGACAAGTAGTTGGGAGGTGGGGAAATGGCTGCAATGGAAAGGGTGGGATAGCAGCTTTATACACTACATTACAGTTTGTTTAATTATTGTAAAGTGAAACTGCTGTTTTCTTCTGGTTAAATCTCTGTGTTACTACTAACATGTTAAGGTTGTGTAGTCATCACCATAATCAGAACACAAGTTTTGCTCTTCCAAAACCTTCCTCATGCTGTCTCTTTACCATCACATCTTTCACCAAAACAAGCCTGGCACCTGCCAATCTATTCATCTCCATTGTTTTGTCTTATTGACAATGTCATAGGAACAGAATCTTATAATACCTAACTATTAAGGACTGGCTTCTTTCACTCAGTACATGACTTTGAGATTCTTCCAAATTGTTTCACATATCAATAGTTCACTTCTTTCTACATATTTTTGGGTACTGGGGATTGAACTCAGGGGCGCTCAACATTGAACCACATCCCCAGTACTATTTTGTATTTTATTTAGAGACAGGGTCTCACTTACTTGCTCAGTGCCTCACTGTTGCTGAGGCTTTGAACCTCCTGTGTCAGCCTCCAGAGACACTGGGATTACATGGGATTACAGGTGTGGGTAACTATGCCTGGCCCATTCCTTTATTTTTTGCTGAGGGTTCCATTCAATGGAAAATCACCGTTTTTCTATTAATCAGTTGAAAGACTTTTGTGTTGATTTTAGTTTGAGGCTACTAGTATTAGAACTGCTATGAACATCCCTGTAGAGGATTTTGTGTGAACATGTCTTTATTTTGCTAAGGTACAGATGTCCAGGAGTGGGCCTTCTGGATCATACAAGTATCCTTAACTTGATAAGAAACTTCTAAATTTTTTCCAGAGTGAATGTATCATTTTGTACTCATACCACCAATGTGTGAAAGTTGCTTGCTACTCTGAACAGCTCATCCTTTGATATTTCTAATGGAAGTGCAGAGGTGTTTCACTGTGATTTTAATTTGCATTTTCCTTCTGTCTCATGATGTGAAACTTCTTAACATGTGCTAATCTGCTGAAATGTCTACTCATGTCTTTTGCTATTTTGTTGTTGCTGTTGCTGTGTGTCATCGCCCGTGGCAACAATTGTGCAGGTATTTATCAGAGGGGCCTGGAAATAAACTATTTTCCTATATTCACTAATTCATAGAGGAAGAGAGAACCTGAGAGAAAGATAGGCTTTGCTTAGAGGAAGAGAAACTTTGCTTATCAGGAAGAGAGATTTTCCTTAGAGGAAGAGAGACTTTTCTTAGAGTAAGAGAAACTTTGCTTATCAGGAACAGAGACTTTGCTTAGAGGAAGGGAGACTTTGCTTAGAGGAAGAGAAACTTTGCTTATCAGGAAGAGAGACTTTGCTTAGAGAGAAAGTGAGGCTTCTACGCTTATCAGAGATCTATTTCTTCTTAGTTCTGCTGCTTCCTCTTAAAGGTGCGTCCTGCATCCTGTGGACTAAAGGTGCATCTATCTGAGGTGCTTCTTTTCAGAGGTGCTTTCTATCTTCTTGCCACTTCTTCTTCCTTTCTGTTAATGGCTTCTAATCCACTTCTTTCTGCTAGATGCTGCTGTTCTTGCTGCTGCTCCTTACTGTCATGCCCCCACCCACTGCCCGCTTATATTCCCTCCAGGAGGTGGAGGGCGGGGCCATGCCAGTTGCAATCAGGTAAGGAGCCAGCTGCCCCATCACGGCAAGGGTTAAGATGAGCAGGCCCAGGCAGGTGCTCGGGAACACCTGTGCACGCATTGTGCGCGTGGACTTAACGGAATAAGGCCAGTGATAAATCACCTGAGTGCGCTTATGTTAATTAACCTCCTCACTGCTGATGTGATCAGGAGCCATTCTGGCTGGCACAGTCCCCAACAGCTGTGTGTTTCCATTTAATTTTTATAGTTCTTTATATATTGTAGTCAAAAGTCCTTTGTTGTATTTGTGCTTTATATATTTTTCTCTAAATTCATAGATTTTTGTTTTCTTAACTAGTTTTTGACTAAAACAATTGTAAAATGAGTCTCAAAAATTTGTAAGAATTTTATTTTATGACTACAATCTTACAATTGCATTAAAAAATTAAATAAGGACTAAATAATTCTCAAGGAGTGTAAGAGGAGGACCTGGGGTGAATGCTTAAGAGTAGGAAGGTCTACTCTTAAGAGAAACTTAAAGAAGAGAAACATTTCTTTCTATGGTGTACTGTCTACTGAAAGGACTCCAGTCCTTGAATCTTCAGTCACAACTAGTACTTGATTTGATGGTCTCAAGTCCGGAAACTCTCCCCTCATTCTAACCTCTCCAAGCCCAGCAGGCAGCCTGTCTGAAAGGGAAGATGATGAGGGGAGGAGGAAAACATGTACCTGCCAGTCAACTTTAAAACCTTAAATTCCAAGTTTTCATTTCTGCCAATATTTTAATGAAATTGACACAGGTGTGTTAATATAGTTTGGAAAGTTTATTCTAAAGCTTATTATGTAATTTATTATCATTAATAATATTGTTAATATTTTTAAATATCAATGATCATTTCCCTATTACATTTCTCAGAATATTAGAAATCTAAAAACACAAATATCTATTTCAAAATTACATAAGTTCTATATCCGTGGTTCAATGTAAATTTTTTGGTGTTTCATAAATGAGATGAGAAGACATAATGGGTTAAGGAAAGCAGGTCTCTGATTTAGTGACTACACATATTGTAAGGGATTTTCCCATGCCACTAAGAAGACCGAAAAGCAAATTAGCAAAAAAAAAAAAAAAAAGCAAACAGCTTCAGGCTTTTTGGATGGACAGCGTTCTTGGGTGGATCTTCACGGTTCAAACAGCATGCAAGTGAGATTCCACAGTGGACAAATGTGGTGTCTCCAACCCAGCAACTGAAAACTACCCTCTTGACTCCTTGCTGGTCCCTTTCTTTCTTTTTCTCTTTCCCTTGCTCCTTTCTCCTTTTGTGACCTTATTTGGCCTCTGACTTTCTATTCAAACACTCCAAAATGAGCTCCTCCTCTCACCCTATTTTGAGGGGTTTATATTTTCCAGTCTTTTATAACCATGGAAAATTTTAAAAATGGAAGAAAAAATCAAAACTTCTCTGAAGCATGTGGTGAAGAACATCTTACCTAGGTAGGAAGATCTTTAAAGTTATCCAACTTTCTCCATGAAGAGGAAGGAATTACAAAGGACATTTCATGAAATTCTCCAGTGTTGTCTTGGGTGCAGGGCCTGGCAAAAGCAAGGGGAATCCCATGATTCTGAGGTGTGCCACTGGAGCTGCTGAGGCTCCTTTCACCTCCGCCCGAGATGAAATCCCCTGGGACACAATTCCTGGGACACACAAATCCCAGCCCAGGTCTCTACTTGGCAGAGTTCAAGTTTTCAGTGGATTCTATACATTGGGGTGCAAAATTCTGGGCACCTGCAGCCCCTACTGGCCTCAATAGAGACTAGGAAGTTCAGGATTATTCAGACAAAATGGTAACAGGTAAGAATCCAATGAAACCAACTGAAATGCACCCAACTTGCTTGAACCCAGCACAGGAAATTGAGTCTCATCACCCTGCCACTAAGCTAAGGAAGGAATGGTATTTCATATTTCAAGTAATTTCTATAGAAACAGAAAAATAGTTCCAAATATGAGGAGGAGTTGTGGTAGGAGAAAACCCAGGGTGAAGGATTTGTGGTTAGAGGCTGAAGGTCACCTGAGGACCTCGGGGGGTGGGAGTGTTGCCAGGTTGTTCAACCTCTTGGCTGAGATTTGGGGACCTCCAAAATCAGTGAGCATGGAGCCAGCAGAATTGCTGAAAACAGGACATCCCAAGTTCAGACACCCAGAATCGATGTGTCCTAATTTCACAGTGGTTGCTGCCTAAGTATGGTCCTCATGTATCTGAATTAATGAGCTAAGGAACAGGGCAGGGGACAAAGGCTGTGTGGTGCAAAGGACACAGGAAACTGAAATATCTGCTACCCTCAGCTACTTCCTTCCCTAGACAGAAACCCTCCTGACCAGTAAAGCAGGGTGTGGAAGTAGAAACTGTGTCTCACTTACAGAATCAAAGAAAATGGCTTTTATCCCAACTAACTGGAAAGGTCCCACAGAGACTTGAGCTCAGATCACTGGATTCAGAGTCCAGAGTGCTTACCATTGCACCATGGAACCACAACAACCTCACCTGCTTCCCTCACTATAGGTTTGCAAATCCTTTCTTCAGCTTCCATTGTACTCTAGAATTCCTTCACCTGGTGCTTTTCCTTGTCAGACAGGATCCAGGTACCTTCACTCTACAAGGGGAGAAGGAGTCGTATCCCCCACTTCTCCACTTCTCTCTTCTCATTCCTTCAGGATTGTACTTCAGAGAATGAAATTAAATCCACTTTGAGATTAAGGACATGCAAGGGTGTTTTAGGCCTCTGCCAGACCTATTCGTTCCTCCTAGGTTGCTAGAATTTTCTACCATGGCAAAAAATTCCTGCTCCACCCCCTTAAAAGTTTTCTTTACTCTTCTTTGCAATTTTCCTCTTCCCATTGATTTTCCAGAGAGTGATGATGACCTTCAGAAGTGAATTTGGGATTCACTGTGATTTCTCCTTTTCCTCTCCTTTATCCCTGATTCCTTTTTTCACTTATCATCTTATTCCCCATTTCCCTCTTCCTCCACCTCCCTCACTACTATTACTCACTTTTACCTGCTCCTAGGTCTCTATTCAGCACAAATTATCAGAACATTGGGAAGGGTGCCATTTCTTCTAAGGTCAGAACCCTGTGCAAGTCTTTGCTGGGAAGATAGAAAGAGGCAGTCCCAGCTGAGTGACTGAGCATCCCCAGGCAATCCTCCCCTGGTCAACGTGGTCCTTAGGCCAGCACAGAACAAACCCGGAGTTAAGGCGATTCAAAAGTGAAGAACCCCGAAACACATGGATGTGTACTTTTTGTAAGTTACCCACATGATACAAGAAAATACATAGAAAAAAATTAATTTCTGCTCCACACAGCTTAAGGCTGACTCGCCAAGTCCAGCAAAATTGATCTACCTTGCATAATGCTCCTTTAATACCCCAATTGAGAAATGGCAATAGTTACCCTCATTACACCCTTGTGGCTACTTCGGGCATGGAGTACAATGACTGGAGCTGCTAGGGCAGCTGCCAGCTGCCTGGCAGAGAAGTGTTTTATTTCCTCCAACAAAGACTGAGGAAATACAGAAATAAATGGGTATGCTCCTTTCTCCTGGGTACAAGCAGTGTTGAGAAAGTAAAAATCTGGCATCTTAGGATTCAGAATATGAGTCTCCATAGTCATTAGCAGGCAAAAGAAAAACTGGCTTACAAGGATCTCTATCCTGCTGCTAACCTTTCTACATTAAAGCTTTCAATTGTATGACCAGTACCTGAGCACAAACCCAACATCAGAGCATTTGGACATTCCAAACTCTTGAGTGGAGACTGAGATCTTGGAGAGGTCCCCTAGTCTGTTCAGTGGGGAATTAGTGATTCAAGAGTAGCATTTTATATATAATTAGCAGTGGTTGTTCTAGGAGAAATGAGTATGAAGGAGCATAATTTAATTTTTTCTATGTATTTTCTTGTATCATGTGAATAACTTACAAAAGGTACACATCATGTGTTCCTTGTGTTTAAAAAGATAAAGGAAGAAAATAATAAAAAAAGAAAGATGATTCAGATGCCTATTAAAGGTAATAATTGGGGAGGGTGAGAAATTTATTTAGGGAGACAGTACTGAGAGGCAGCCAAAGTTCTGATAAGATCCTAGGGAATAAACCTGGAGCTCTACACAGACAACTGGGACAGAGGAAGGTGATTTGGGTCCTGGATTAAGTAACCTCCTCCTGCAAGTGTCTTTTTCTGGAATCCATCCCTACCCTCTTCTTCTCTAAGTGACTCTCAAAAACACCTTCCCCTTCCTAAGGCTGGTCTGTATTTGTGGAAATACTATTTGATCACATGGGTTAATGATTTCATAATAACTTGACCCTATTTCCCACATTAAGAATGTCCTAGTCACATATACACACAAGGGAGCACTTTGCAGCCTTATATGTGAGGAGCATCTCTTGGAACTGGCATGGATATGTTTTTTTAATGTGAGAGGGGAAAAAAGCAAGGTACAAAGGAGTGTGTTAAGGGAAAAGGGGGTTATATAATATTAATTAGATATACTGTTTCTTCAGGAACAATATTTTGCAGAAAATGGAGTGTATTTTTTTAACTTAAGAGTACATGGGAATGGATATAAGGCATAGAACTAACAAGAACTTTCAGGGCTGGAGTTGTGGCTCAGTGGTAGAGCACTCACCTAGCATGTTCAAGGCAGTGAGTGGATTCTGTTCTCAGCACCACATGTAAAATATGCAAAATGAAGACAATATATTCCACTATCACTAAGAGTATTTTTTAAAAAATGACTTATAAGTATATCTTAATCTAGTTATTTTTAAAACCACATCAATATTTTATGTATTCAAAGAGAGTGGAAAGGCTAACCTTAAAACTAAAGCAGAACAAATGAACAATATATCAAATAATAATATAACCACATAAAATTTAGTTCAAGTAAATTTAGAAGGCAGTGGTTGTCTTTCTATAGTTGAGTATATCCTGAGGACATCTTGAACTGTATTTACTAGGTTTACTGGTGGCAGAGGAATTGGTATAATAATTCTGGATCTGTTTTGTAAGCCTTACAGGATACAGCAAATCAGGAAATACTTTGAATTTTCTATGGAACAAGGTTATCAACTTTGGCAGAGGAGGACAAAACTATTAAATAGGAAAAGTTAGAGAAGAACCCTATGATGTTGGGTTGGAGTTGTAGATAGCTATATCAATTCATGATACCCACAATTAGAGTCTTGAAGCAATGGTATCCAAGCAGCAGTGAGCATATATAGTATCCACAGATTGGTTTCTGAATACCATTTCCTACTAAAAGAAAATCAGATTCCTTGTTTTAAAAAAATCTGTGCTTTGGGGTTGTGGAAATAAAATTGCAAAATGAACTTGGAACATTTTCTTGTGCGCAAAGATTAATAGGGACAATTCCTAATGTCACAGATGCCAACTAGAAGTCCCTCTAGTCAAATCAAAGACCACTGGAACATCAAAAATATAACTATAAGCTATTGCAACATGTTGAATAAAAAATTATTCCATATAATATTCATGCTATATACACGTAGTGGAATTCACATAGCATCCTTACAAAAAAGAGGGAAAATTATTAAATAGATGAATATCAGTTAGATCATGAAGGAAATAATAAGAATGTCTTTGTTCAAGAATCCAAGATTTTAAGTAATGTTCTAGTTTTAATTTATTTTAGAAGCACAGTGATAAACAGGATGCACCTGATCTTTTTTATTAACTATGTTTATTTTTATTTTTATTTTTTGTAGAGCATGGTTTACATGTTCATTCATAGTAGTGGTAGTCCAACAGGTTAGTTTTGCTACCCTAGTCCCTCTCTGTAGCCAAAATTTTACTCCTGAGGCATAGTTTCAATTACCTAAGTTCCTAGCAATTTTCTGGTTCAACATAATTACTCTGAATTTTTATTTGACAAATTTTATTTATATAGATTTATAGAAGTACTAATTATGGGGTTGGGTTGCAGTTCAGTGGTAGAGTACCTTCCTAGTTGTGAGGCACCAGGTTCAATCCTCAGCACCACATAGAAATAAAATAAAGGTATTGTGTCCATCTACAACTAAAAAGAAATTTTAAAATAGAAGTGCTAATTATGTACATAAATATCCTTGTTAATATATAGGCAATATAACTAGATACTAAAGACTGAGAATTAGCTTCTTTTTGGAAACTTCATAAAGTCTATAGGTTGTAATTTACTCTTTTGTGTGCAAGCAGTATTTTCCTTTCAGTTTTACTAAGATTAAGGATTCAGAATCAGTATTTACCAGGATTTATCTGTTTCATCTAAAACCATAAGTCTCCTTCCTCCCTCCCCAGTCACATTTTTCAATATTGTAAGTCAATAGGAAGAAACATCTTTTACTACCTATAACAGAGTTTAGGATTCTGTAAGGAATACACCAGGTAAGAGACTATTTCTGTGACAGGTCCTGGCAGGCATCATTTCTATAGATGAAGCATAACTCTTTTTACTTCATAGTAAGCTTTTATGCCAAATTAAATAAGACTTGTGCCTTGGTTATGGATATAATATATTTAATTATGTTATTGTTTTAGTTTTCAGTTGCTGTGACTAAATACCTGAGAAAATAAATTAGAAGAGGAAAGACTTGTTTTGGGTATATGTTTCAAAGGTTTCAATCTATGGCCTGCTGGCTCCATTGTTTCTAGGCCTGCGGTAAGGAAAAATATGGTGGCAGAAATGTCTAACAAAGAAGGCAGCTCACCTCATGGTGGCTGGAAAACACAGTGGGAGAATGAGGAAAGGGCCTAGGAAAAGATATACCCTTCCACAGCATACACCCAGTCACCTACTCCCTCCTACTAGATGCCACCCCCTACAGTTTCTACCACTTCCAAATCCATCAATGGATGGATTCACTGATGAAGTTTGAGCCTCATGATCCAACCACTTCACAGAAGGTTCATCTCTGAATACTGCTGTATCAGGAACCCAACCATTAACATATGAGACTTTGAGGGACATTCCAGGTCAAAACTGTAATAGTTATGACAGGAAGACTAAGGATTCTTACTGTGTATTTGTAAGTAACTATAGGATCATTAAAAGTAAAAAAAAAATTAGTAAATGCATTTTGCATTAGGTTTAACAATTGTTAAATAGTTCTGAACAAATTTTTAGACCAATCAGCTATTTAAGAATAATTCTTGGTGATTGATTAATTAGTTTATAATCTACATAAACATCATTGGCTTTTTTACAAACTCAAAGGATCAGTTGACACAGATACCATTAAACAATGTTTTTTCTAATTTGTACAAATTCTTCTAAATTAAACATTTGGAATATATTTTAAGAAGGCAATCTCATACACACTAAAAAGAACATTAGTCACAGTTTGATTAATTATTTTGTTCCATTTAGCTTATTAATTAATTCATATTTTGTTGATCTCGGTGTAAGTAGTCTACTTCATAAAGGCTTCAGCTTTTGAATTAAAATAAGTTGGAGAAAATTTGATACCATCAGTTATATATAGTCTAACAAGTATCTGAAGCAATGATGCTCTATTACACTGGGAAGTTGTTTTTGTATATGATTTACCAGGATTTTGTTAAGGATTTTTGTGTCTATATTCATCAGAGATATCGGTCTAAAATAAAATACTTGGGGATCAATTTAACTGAAGAGGTGAAAGATCTCTACAATGAAAACTACAGAACATTAAAAAAAGAAATTGAATAAGAAATTATAAGATGGAAAGATCTTCCATGTTCTTGGATAGGCAGAATTAATATTATCAAAATGGCCATACTTCCAAAGGTGCTATACAGATTTAATGCAATTCCAATTAAAACCCCAATTACATTTCTCATAGAAACAGAAAAAGCAATCATGAAATTCTTCTGGAAGAACAAAAGACCTAGAAGAGCCAAAGCAATCATGGGCAGGATGATTAATGCAGGTTGCATCACAATACCAGACCTTAAACTTTACCATAGAGCAATAGTAACAAAAACAGCAAGGTATTGGGACTAAAACAAACAGGTAGAGCAATGGTACAGGATAGAGGACATGGAGACATACCCACATAAGTACAGTTATCTCATACTAGACAAAGGTGCCAAAAAAAATGATGAGAAAAGATAGCCTCTTCAACAAATTGTGCTGGCAAAACTGTAAATCCATATGCAGTAAAATGAAATTAAACCCCTATCTCTCACCCTGTGCAAAACTCAACTCAAAATGGATCAAGGACCTAGGAATTAGGCTAAAGACCCTTCACCAAATAGAAAAGTAGGCCCAACGAGGATGTGGGGAAAAAGGTACACTCATACATTGCTGGTGGGGTTGCAAATTAATGCAGCCACTCTGGAAAGCAGCATGGAGATTCCTCAGAGAGCTTGGAATGGAATCACCATTTGACCCAGCTATCCCACTCCTTGGCCTATACCCAAAGGACTTGAAATCAGCATACTACAGAGATACAGCCACATCAATGTTCATAGCTGCTCAATTCACCATAGCCAGATTGTGGAACCAACCTAGATGCCCTTCAGTTGATGAATGGATAAAGAAACTGTGGCATATATATACAATGGAATATTACTCCACCATAAAGAATGATAAAATTATGGCATTTGCAGGCAAATGGATGAAATTGGAGAAAATCATGCTAAGTGAGATAAGCCAATCTCAAAAAACTAAAGGATGAATGATCTCACTGATAAGTGGATGAAGACATATAATGGGGGGTGGGAGGGGTTAGTGTTACAGTTAGGGTTAGATTTAGGGTTAGTGATAAGGAGGATGGTAATAATGGAGGAAGAAAGACAGTATAGAGGGAAAAGAGGGGTGGGAGGGGTGGGGGGGAAGGGAAAAATAATAACAGTATGAATCAAACAACATTACCCTATGTAAATTTATGATTACACAAATGTTATTTCTTGACTCCATGTACAAATAGAGAAACAACATGTATCCCATTTGTGTAAAATCATTAAAAAAAAAAGAAAAGAAAAGTAGGCCCAAATCTCCTTCACATTGGCTTAGGACCAGACTTCCTTAGCAAGACACCCACAGTGCAAGAAATAAATGCAAGAATCAATTAATGGAATAAACTCAAACTAAAAAGCTTTTTCTCAGCAAAGGAAACAATACTGTGATAAGATAGCCTATAGAGTGGGAGAAAATCTTTTCCACACATTCTTAAGACAGAGCACTAATCTCCAAATTTATAAAGAACTTAAAAAAACTTTACACCCAAAATACAAAGAAACAATCAATAAATGGGCTAAGGAACTGAGCAGACATTTCACAGAAGAACATATACAGGTGATCAACAAATACATGAAAAAGTGCTCATCATCCCAAGTAATTAGAGAAATGCAAATAAAAACCACCCTAAGATTTTATCAAACTCCAATTAGAATTACTATTACCAAGAATGCAAGCAATAATAAGTGTTGGCATGGATGTGGGGAAAAAGGCACATTCAAACATTGCTGGTGGAGTTGCAAATTGTTGCAACCACTAAGGAAAGTAGTCTGGAGATTCCTCAGAAAACTTGGAATGTACCCACCATTTGACAGCGCTATCCCACTCCTTGGTTTATACCCAAGGGACTTAAAATCAGCAGACTACAGTGACACAGTCACATCAGTGATCTAGCAGCTCAATTCACAATAGCTAGATTGTGGACCGAACTGAGATGCCCTTCAATTTTTTAATGGATAAAGAAGCTATAGTATATATACACAATGGAATATTAATCAGCCATAGAAAATAATACAATTATGGCATTCGTTGGTAAATGGATGAAGTTGGAAAAGATCATGCTAAGTGAAATAGGTCAATCCCAAAAAACCAAAGGTCAAATGTTTTCTCTGATAAGGGGATGATGACATATAACAAGGGGGGTGTTGGTGGGAGAAAGAGAAGAATGAAGGAACTTTGGATGGTGTAGAGAAAAATCACGTGGGAGGGGATGGGAGAGAGTAGAATGAAACAGTATCACACTATGTATATTTGTGATTATATGAATGGTGTGAATCTATGTTGTGTAACAACCATAGAAATAAAAAGTTGTACTCCATTTGTGTACAATGTATCAAAATGTGGTCTGTAAAAATAAAAAAAGTTAATTAAAAAAAGAACATTCAACATTACCTTTGGTTTATATGAAATTAAAATTTAATGCGGAGATCTCTGTATTTGATTTGGCAAACCTAGTGCTGGGTCAACAGCCATTTACCAACTAGAAGAGAAGCATTTCAATATTTTAGCAGCACATACAACCATCCTCTGTGTCACCTGTCTCCATTCTGGTCTATTTTGCCTAAAAGGATTAGTTATTTTTAATTTGAAGCCCTCCAGCAGAATGGGACCTTGTGTGTCTTTCATCTTAGTACCTCTAGTAGCAAGTATTTTAAAGCTAGAAATACGGAATTTTATTACACAAAGGACCACAAGGAAAGGCAAATACACTGAGGTCATCAGTAAATTGATCACAGGATCAGAACCAGCACCCTGGTGATCATGGCTGGCTGTTCCTTTACATTTGGACCTCTCTCTTAAGGCTGAAGCTTCAAGTTCAATGGGCTGAACTCCCATTTCTCTAGAGATGGAGGCTTCCCAAGGAGAGAACTTGGGAAAACTGGCTTGAACCCCCTATTCTGTGAGACATTGCTTCAGGGACATGGATTGTGGTCTCTACTGTCTCTCACCGCCAGAACGCAGAGGCTAATGGTTCCTGGGATGTTGAATGGGGCGATTGCTGAAGCAGAACCCAGATGTGGTACAACAGCTGCAGTCTCCTGGGGGCCCGCCATCCATTGGCTTCCCCAGGTCCAGGAAAGGATTAGCTTGTGAGGGTGATTTCTTTTACACACTCACACACTCTGGCTTGCTGAACTCTTAGAAGCAGGTGCTTTCTTGTTTAGTCCTTTCCTAAAGTCAAGCACTCAATATTCACCCACACATTGCACCTTCCATCAGTGGCTGCACCCCACCCTCCTTCACACACAAACTTCCCCACATGAGATAGCTGTGTCTAGGCTGGGTACTGATAGCAAAGGCCTTGATCCCACCTATACCCTTCACCATTCCTCAAGGAGAAGGTCTGGGAACAAATGGCAGCCCTGCAGAACCCCGCCCACATGGTTTCATTCAAACTAGTGAAACCATGCATGAGGATGTTTCAGGGCTTAGCTGCATTTGCAACTAAGGGAAGAAGGATGGTGTACATTCATTGTGGGGGATTTTGTAGTATGTAACGACAGAGAAAGGATATACTTTCTTTTCCTAAAGTATTTTTTACTTGTCAAGTTACCTTTATTTGTTTACTTATATGTAGTGCTGAGAATTGAACCGAGTGCCCCACACGTGCTAGGCATGAGCTCAACTGTGCTACAATCCCAATCCTGGTCTTGGATTTTGAGACTTGCTGAAAGTGAAAAACACCTCATAAAGAAGTAATCTGGTAGGATGTGCATCATCGAGGCCTCCTGCTTCAGGAAGATGCCCACCAGTGTGGGGAAAACCAAAGGTAACTTATATAAGCCATCTTAGATTAGCTTCCTAGCAAGAAGGGCTTTGTGACAAGAGTTCCCCTTTTCTCTTATTGAGCTGGCTTTCCAAATAAAGTCATCTTCTTGAGTCAACGCTCTGCCTCTTAATTTAATTGGTCAATCATGGGACAGACAGCCAGACAGTAATTCTGGCAGCCACACAAGATGCATTGATTTTTTAATTTAAGCAAATTTGAATCCTTTAACTGGTAAGTATCAGATAAGCAAACTGTTGCATCTATACTACGGAATTCTATTATGCAATAATAAAGTAACCAACTACTGCTACACACAATAGAAACATTTTGTTTCAAATATACTATTATTTTGAGCACAAAAAGTTTAAAAAGGGATGTAACTTAGTGTGGTGCACATGGGAAAGACCCTGGGTTCAATCACCAGTATATTTAACAAAAAAGACTACTGACAACTCCATTCATATGATGCCCAAGGAAAGCAAAATTATACCAATAGAACAAACAAATGGGTGGTAGCCAGGATGTAGGAGGAGTTGGTCACAAGGAGGCAGCATCAAGGGACTATTTGAGTGATAAAACTGTCTTATCTCTTGTCTGTGGTGGTGGCTACACAACTGATGCATTTATGCCCCCCAAAAAGATGCATTTTACTACTTGTAATTCTACTTAAAAAGACTCATCCTTGAAACAAAACAATAAAAAAGGACATCAGAAAAAAGCATAAAAGAAACAAATATGGGTACATATATATGTCCATGAACCAATTGGCACCACACACACACACACACACACACACACTCACACACACACACACACACAAAGAAATTCTTAATGAAAGATCAAGACATTGTTTCCACTGAGGTGGTCAAAATTATCAGTTAAAATATGTATTCACTGTAGGGCTCAGTGGACTGCCTGGTGAGCAGATGCAGCAAGGCAAGTCTGCAGCTGCTGACACAGCACTCTGCCTGTGTGAACCTGCCAGGTATCACCTGGCAGTGGCAGGTAGGAGGCAGGCACTGGGTTTGCCCTGCATTCTGGCTCTCACTTTGAGCCTCAGGCTGCCTACAACCAGCGTACCCTAGGACCTCATTGGGCTTCTTCCTGAGCGGTTGGGCACAGAACACACCTGTGGGGGAAGGCAAGGAGACATGACAGCACTCCCAGCTGTCAGTCTACTATCCTAGTCAGCCATTGGCTTACTTGTCATCTTGTGTTTGGCAGTCATTGGCTTAATCTGTAGCCTGCAAAATTTTTTTTTTCAGTGCTGGGGATCCAACACAGGGCCTTGTGCTTGCAAGGCAAGCACTCTACCAACTGAGCTATCTCCCCTGCCCTAGCCTGCAAATTTTAACTGCTCAGCAATTGGCCCAATCATCCTTAGCCCAGGCAATTCAAGTACTTAAGTGAAGCTCCCCTGCCACACTTTCTCTTGCAGGCTCTCTGTCTCTCTTCAGGGCAGACACTGTTAGTCTACCTAATAAATATCTTGTGTGAGTTCCTACGTGTGAAGTGGTTTGTCTGGGTGCCTTTTCACTTTCTTCACTCTCTATGTCTAACTGTCTTTCTTTCCATTTGTTCTTGAATGATGTACTGAGCATGAGCATAAGGACAAAGGGTTGTTTAAACCTTCTCTTTTTGTGTTACTCACCAAGTTGCCAGTTGGAGTTCAAAAAGTATCTGCTTCCCTTCTCACCAGTATGAGGTAGAATGGGATGGGAAGTCCTGTCAGTTGAAGTCCTGTTGACACAGAGCAGATCACTGCACTCCCAGGTTTGGCTGCTGCAGAGATCTAAGAGTGGAGTTTCTGTAGGTGGGGCTTAGGTCTAATAAGGTCTCAGGGATGGTGACTTCTCTAGAGAAACTGGATCAACACATAGGGCCCAGCAATTACCCTATCTCTGCTGTGAGTCTGGATTCCAGGAGTCACCACTTGTGGGACAGGGAAGCCAATCCTTCACCCCTCTGCTGCCCATGGACACAGCCTTTCCAGGCTTCTTGGATTTGGTCCTTGAGCTTATACACCTACCTGTTCGAATTCCTGACCTGGTTCTGCAAATCACCATACACAAAGGGGAAAGTGAGTCAGTCTCCTCTTCACCTTTCCAGTTTGAATTCCCCTGGGTAAAATATGCTCTGTGTCCTGAAGCAAATGGCAGGGGACAGTTGTCTAATAGAAAAGCTATAACAGACACATGGACAGAGAGGGAACAAACTGATAAGAGTGAGGTGTGTGTAGACAGGGGAAGAAATAAGGAAAGGAGAAAATTCCAGAAACCATAAAAAGAACAGGCCAAAACCCACCCAAATGATTCCCAGTTCTGGGACCACTTCTCTTCAGAAAAGTCTATCTCTGTTACTTTTGGCAATAAACCTGCTTCTTGCTTGCTATCTCTGTGTCCTGTTCTTCAATTCTGCATTGAACATAGACAACAAAACCAGAACCACAGATAGTAACATACCTGCATTTGCTCATATCTCCCAGCTCCTGCAGCAGGTACTGCAGCATGGTCACCTCAAGATGCCTCCTGCCTCAGTTCTTTGGCACCAGTTGGTGAAAACCATGTACAGTGCAGCCTCTTGATCAGCTGAGGGCAGGCTGCTTTTCTGATCTCAGAATTTTTCTTACAAAATATGTTGTGTTTCTCTGCATTCTCCCTCCCTCTGTTGAACCAGCACTGCAAGCTGCTGGGCCCTAATGTAGTCTTTTTTTTTTTTTAAAGAAACTATTTATTTATTGTTTTACAGACTGCATTTTGATTCATTGTACACAAATGGGGTACATCATTTAATTTCTATGGTTGTGCATGATGTAGATTCATACCATTCATGTAATCATACATGTATATAGGGTAATGATGTCTGTCCCATTCCACCATTTTTGAAACCCCTCCTCCCTCTCATTTCCCTCTACATAACCTTGTATCCAAATTTCTGAGTCTCTAAGATACTTTGACAACCCAATATTGTTTTAGTGAAATCCCTCCTTCACCAACCTCTCAAAGCAGTATTCCTGCTGCTCGAATCCAAGTTCATGGAACAGCAAGGAATATAGCATTCCACTAGCCATCATCTTGAATTCCCCTGCATTGTTCATTTTTAAAAGCCTTTTTCATTTTGAGTGGTTTGTATTGTTTTGCAATTGTTAGCACTAAAAGAATGGTAAAGACACAAACTTCACAGCTCTTTATTCAGGAATGAAGTCTCATGCAGGACTGGATGAGGGGTGGGAACAGGGTGACACCACTGGACCCACTCTCATGGTAGAAAATGGAGGAAAATAAAGGAGGAGACTGGGTTTATATAGGTTATACTGAGAGGTGACTTAAATAATGAGCACTCTGCTTGGGCACTCAGAAATTTGGGGCCAGTCTTATTAGGTGAAATGGGAGGGGGTCTGAGTCAGCAGTTTGAACATTCAGGAAAGAGCTTTGTGAGATTTGAAAATTTATTTTTACTGGGAAGTATTTTTACTTGAAGAAGAATGGAGGGTTGGGGTTAGTGTTCAGTATTTATCTCTTTCCCTTCAGGGTGCCATTGTACTGCCACTGGGAAAGGATTTATCTGGGGAAGGATCAATGCTTTGCATTCTTTCTATGGGATTTTTCTGTCATTGGGCAGGAATGCACTGGGAAAGGATCAATGCTATTAATGTATGGCTTTGTTTTTCACTCCCTTTTCTCAGGCCTCACTATTTTGGAGTTATTCATTTTCCAATTCCAACAGCAATGTTTGTCTGAGTATTTTTCCTCTCATGATTTGTAGTTCTAATCTCTTGAAGCTCAAATTATATAAATATGTACATGTGTGGACATATAGTTAATCTTTCCAAATATGTAGAAAAAATATATATTTCAGTATCCATTGTCTGCTGTGTCTATTCTCTTTAAGTTTTGAGTCAATTTCAATTATTTTTTCTCATTATGGTTTAATTTTCCATTTTTGAATGCTTTATTTTTTTATTAGATATCAGATATGGTAAATTTTATCTTGCTTGGCGATAGGTATTTTTTTTTTCTGTTCATATGTTTGAGCTTTGTTCTGAGATGCAGATATGTTGAAGTAACTTGATCCCCATGACTTGACATTTTAAGATTTAGATTTTGCATTAGTTTTTCTATGACCACTGTGACAAATTACAGCAAATTCAGTGGCTTAAAACAACACAAATTATCTTACATTTCTTTGGTTTCTAACTCCAAAATGGGTCTCTCTCAGTTAATATTAAAATTTCTTTCTCCTGGAGGCTCTAGGAGAGAATTCATTTCCTTAATTTCTACCTCCCAGGGGCTACCTACATGGCTTGGTTTATTATCCTCTTTTTCCAACTTCAAAACCAGCACATAGGTCAAGATCTTTTTATATCACATCACTCAGATCTTCTTCCATTTATAGTTGGGTCCAGCTGAATAATCCAAGGCAAACTCTCCATTTCAAGCTAACCTCAATTCCATCTATAACCTTAGTTACACTTTGGCATATAAGCTAACTTAATCATAGATTTTGGGAATGAACACAAACATATCTTTGGAGGGTCATTTTTATACCTACTATCAGCATTCAGTCTTGAGAGAAATGTTCCCTACTACTAATGGAAAACCCTTCTGTTATGTACTCCGTGTTCTCAACTTAGGCAGTTCAGTAGGCTGGGAATTCATAACTCAGAAATTTACAGTCATAACTCAGAAATATTCTCAGGGTAGTAAGCTGAGGCAATTAATTAAAGGGTCCACCTCATTTATTTCCCATAATACAGAAGTCATCATTCTTCATTGCTTGGTATTAATATCTATGGTAGTTTGAATGTATCTCCCAAAAAGTATGTTACAAAATTAAATTCCATTATAGTAAAATTAAGAGTCGATTAGGCCATGAAGATTCTGCCTCATTAATAGATTAAAACTATTACTGTGAGAATGGGTTTATTATATAGGAGTGAATTCCTTATAAAAGATTGAGTTCAACCCTCCACATGGGATGACATAGTACAAAGGCCCTTGTCAGATACTAGCCCCTTGTTCTTGACTTCCCAGTCTCCAGAACTGTAGTAAATAAATGTTTTATATGTGTATGTGTACATATACATATATGGTGTATGTATGTGTATACCTGGGATTGAATCTAGATGTACTTAATCAGAACCATGTAACAAGTCATTTTTAAAATTTTTGAAACAGTTTTTACTAAGCTGCTTAGGACCTCACTAAGTTAGAGGCTGCTGGCCTTGAACTTGTGTTCTTCCTGCCTCAGCCCCCAGGGTTGCTGGGATTGCAGATATGTATCACAATGCTGGCTTCTTGGCAAATTTCTGAATCTTCAGTATTCTGTTACTGCTGCACAAATAGACTAAGACAATGCCTGAAAACTACTGATTCATATAATGTGTCTGGAATGTTGATTTTGGTGGCAGAGTAAATCTAGTTCATGTTATTCCATCTTGCCTAGAAGTCTTCCTAGTAATTTTTGATTGGCTGTCAATCATAGTAGCTGTTTACCATGTTGAGAGGTAGACATTTTTTATTCTGGCAGGTATCCTTGAGTTTTATTCTGGTATCCAGTTTGATTCTTCAAAGACATTTTGGGATGCTCTTTAGTTATGATATTCTACCTTACTTTAATTCTTTGAAAATATTTGGAACCATGTGCTTCAGTTGAGTCCCCTTGCTTTAGTCTTTATGAACTTAGCATCATACATCTTTAAGAGATTTTGCTCTGCTTCTTATAAGTTTTGTTGTGTCCCTTTACACTTCCCATATAGTAAGTGTCCTTTGGGGTAAAAACAGCTGCATGTCTAAAGTCCCTCAAGTTTCCAACTCATGCTCTATTAGCTCATACTGCTAGGAACTTTATTACCTTAACAGATATCCTCTGACTAGGAAAAGGTCATTCACAGTCCAGACACATAATTAGCAAATGGCCCCAGAGGATAAAATGACTTTTGATCTCAGTTCACCTTGGTCAGTTCTACCTTTTCTCCTGAACTTTTAGTTAATCTAGTTGTAGTTGCTACCACAGTTCTCTGCTGCATCTGAAAATAAGATGCTACCCTCAGAATCCTCTGAGCTCAGACTAGCTCTTGATCTGGTGGATTTCTGGGTTGTCACTTCCTTTTATTTCATCTATAGATACTCTAACTGTAAATCACTATCCCAGACAATCTACAGAATGCAACTCTACTAACTGGGGAAGAGAAACACCACCTTCATGTTATCACAAACATTTCCAAACATTTGTGTATTTAAAATGTCCTTAGCCTGTCCAAATTCCCTTTCTCTTATTTTCTAAGTCCCTATTATGGACAACACCCATGTGACTATTCAGTTCTAACTCACAACTTATAATTGTGACCCAGAACTTAAATTTTGTAATTGATAAAAGAAATCCCTGAAAAGAAGAAGAGCTGTAGGGTCACAATTCTGAGTTATCAACGGGAATGTAAGTCAGAATTTCCCCCTTAAGATCCAAGTACACAAGCCTGCCGTAATATTCACTCCTTCAGATATCCAATATCTTTACTTGGTCTTCTCACAAACTGTCACTATTAAGAACTTTGGAAGCAGTAATGAAGGGAAATTAGATCCCAAGTAGTAGAGAAGTATGTGAAAAACTACTTGGGGTCTTAAAATACATAGCATATTACCTTAGGCCTTCTGATTTCTGACAAAGGGAAAACTCAAAACAGGAACTTCTTTCACAATATGAATGAGTGCAAGAAAAGTGCTAACTGGACATAAAACATGAATCAGTTAATCTTCAGTCAATTTAGGTGCCCTGGAGCCAGAGGATGTTAGGCAAAGGCAGCTGGCACTCCAGAACTGCATATGTGTGACTGGATGGTTACCACAGAGGCCAGAGAGAATGGGGAAGAGAGATTCAGGATGTCCCTGAGCCACTTCTGTCACTGGTCCTTGTCACTGCAGGAGAAGTGGGGTGGGTTTAGAAGGGATAAAGCAAAAGGCCACAAGTCAAGAAGACCACAAAAAGATGCTTTTGAAAGCACAAGCCAATTCAAGTTTGGCCTTGATGGAATCATGGTGTCATTTTTTTTTCAGGAGCCAAAGAACCCAAGTCAATCTAATTTAGAAACCAATGTATTTTCCTATCTTCACCCCCATACTGTATTATCCATAAAATTCATCTCAGGTTAACACTTTGACCAGAGTATGCTGACACGTATCCTAAATATGACAGAAGGTGGGCAAAAATTCAACTTCAGTTGGGCATGGTGGTGTATGCCTGTAATACTTGTTACTCAGGAGGCTAAGGCAAGTTTGAGGTCAAGCCTGGGAAACTTAGCAAGATCCTGTCTTGAAATTAAATAAAAATGCTGAGGTGGAGCTCAGGGGTAGAGTGCTTACCTAGCATGCACATACCGTGGATCTGAACCATAGTAAAACATACCAGCACACAAAATCCCAGCAAAAATTTTGTAGAAATGAGAAGTAGGTCAAAGAAAGACCTATTTGATGTTCTTGCTCCATAAGTATAATGTTACCTTGGATGCATAAATAGATGTATATTATGCTGTTTAGTGCTCATCTAATTTCCTTTTCTCATATCAAATCACATCACATGTTTGGTAAAATTGAATTGAATGAGAAATAATACAATAAGAACTAAAGGAAAGATACTAACTATGAGATATTTTATTAACAGGGCATTAGATTAAAGAAGCAGAGTCAGATGTTCTAAAACTGTTAAAATAATACTAGCATGTTGCATCTCTTTTATCCTATGGAGGAGAAAGAGGAGCATAGAAGGGAAATATTCTAGTTGAACTTCTTCTTTTATATATTTTCTCTTCAAGAGGGAGAATGTGCTATAAATATCTATGCAAAGACTTTAGTATTAAATATAAATAAATTGAACAGATTAACTCATGACAAGAAGACTTTAGCAACCATATTTTATCACCTTTTTGTTAGACTTGTTATGAAAGCCTGTTCCATAATACATATAGCTAGTATCCTTTAAAGCAGCTCTAAGAAAATCCCTTCCTATTTTCTACTAAACTACCATTCAACAACTATGATTATGTTCTCACACAGCAAGCATTTTTTTTATTAGTATAATGGTTCAAAAACAATAATAAAATTTTAATAATAAAATTTTAATAACTTCAAATTTATTATTTGAGGAAGATATTTGAGATAATATTATGAAGTGATTAGGAAACAGAACAAGGTTGACACTCAAAACAATTTCCACTTTGTATGTTCAATATTCAACTTGAATGTTCTGCTTATAAAAGAAAAAACATGGAGTTTAACAGGTAAGCAAGTACTTACCTGGCAGAAAAGTTTTAGATCATACAAAAGACTTTCCATTCATAAACTACTCTTTTGTATTATCAAAACTAAATAATAACATTCCCTGAGTATAATTTTGGTGCCATACTTAAATTGATAAGCAACCTAGACATTTTTACTGTTTTCTATTTCATTACTGTTTTGTTTTGTTTTTCATAGTATTTAATAATATGGGATGTTGACTTCACTCAATTGGTTAGATTCCACAAAAACTGACTGTATATTAAAGAATAGCACATATGAGTCAATCACTCATTTTTAAGTGTTTATGATGTATATAATTTTTAATTTCAATATTATGTATCAGACAAATATAAGCCCAACATACAATAAGTATGTACTGAATGTATTTCTAATATTGTTTCTGTGTTTCTAAAACTGTTCCCACATTTAAAATAACATCTTTTTTTATCCCCATACCCCTCACTTTATGTGCATTTTCTGAATGCATCCTTGCAAAGAAAATTTTCTTGAATACATCCTTGTAAAGACAATTTTCTATTTCAGACTGGCTTCAGAGAAAGTGGGAAAGATAAGTGCACTACTTTCTTGTACTTCTCCACTGCTTTCAACACAAAACCAATGTCTTTGTATCTATGAATTCTTTTCCTCCTAATCATATAAATGGGAAATAAACTTTTTTATACAATGCCCATTATGCTGTTATTCCAGTAATCGAGAACACAAACCAACACATAAAAAACTTCTCAAGGGATTAAACATCAATCCTCTTCTTTTATTCTGTAAAAATTTAATCTCCAAATTTCCCTTTTGTCTCAAAATCAAATGAAGACACTTCAACTCTCCTCATCCACAACACTTATTTTCTCCATTGAATGCAAACTGATTGAGAATATATAAGTTTCTCTTATAAATTCTCTTTCTACTAGTTCTATTCATATAGACGATGCTATCATACACTCATCCTAGGTCTGTGCTACTGATGTTTACTTTTCCAAGAAATATATGATTTCACTTTTAAATAATATTGAAATTACTTTCATGTAATTTAACCTCCTCTGAGTAGTATCTTCCATTATAGCATTTCTGCACATGCTGAATGTCCTCCTTCCCACATCAAAATTTCTCAATTGTTTTACAAATATTGTCAGTATTATAAGTAAAACAATATTTATTTAAAACCAAGATATTCCTATGTGTGAGATAAACTAAGCATTTTACATATAATTCTTTGTTCATTCTTCTCCAAGATTTTACATAACTACTCCTCTGTTTATATTTTATAAGAGGAAACTGAGGCTGAAAATTTTAATTGCTCAGGTTCACAGAGCTACAACTTCCTATATGTGTTCTAATTTTTGCCATGAATTTCATCTAAACTATACATACATTTTTTTGTTTCAGTCAAGCATTTTACTTGCACTTAAAGGTATATCTGTTTTTGATACTCTACATATTCAAGGAAAGCTGCACAAAAAATTTGAAAGTGAAGAAACTCATGGTGACATATCAGTATGTTAGTCATCAGAGAAAAGATATGAAAAATATTATTTAAACAATATCAGCAGAAATTAATAGTAAGCAGAATAAATGCAGGAACATGTGTAAATTCAAGACTACATTTATCAGAAATGTAACCAATTATGAGAGCACAGAAATGCATCAAAAGACCATCAAATATCATGTAAGGTGAATAGTAAGCATCAACTGAGTTTAACATGGAAAATGCAGTAGAAAAGACCCTGTCTGGGGATTAAAGAAAGCATATACATAGGTTACTTTTCTGAAGAAATCTGTTTTACTTGCAAGACACTAAATCTACAAGAGAACGATTATTAAATCATTGCAGTACTTGGTATTGTACCAGAGAATTAAATGTAAAAATCATGCATGTATTGCTATTGAAAGGTACTCAATTCACGTCAACACATTCGAATATAAAATTCTAAAAATAGCATCAAAACACCATCAGAGACATTTCAAGATGGCGGACTAGAGGGTGGCTGCATTTCATGTTGCTCCAGGACTCAGGATTCAAGAAGAGGAGATGTTTAGAGACTTGGGACCAACTCAAAGCCACCGGGTGAGTCTCTCCCATTGGGAGGCATCCCAGATGGGGCAGTAGTCCAGGAATGCAGGTAACTTTGTGAAATAGTGTTGTCCAACAAGACACACCTCCCCCCACTGGAGCAGTGAACTCTGACAACTGGGAGCATTGCAGAGGAGGCTGCTCAGCACAGCGCTTGGACTCAGAGCAACCCACCAGGGCTCTGGGTGGCTGCCCAGAGGACAAGCAGTGCGGTGAGCTGTTTGGACTCAGAGTGACTGCTTCTGAACACTGGGGGCTGCCCAGAGGAGAAGGTGTACAGCAGGTTGCTTGGATTCACAGCAACCACTCCTGAACACCTGGGGGGGCTGCCTAGAGGAGGAGAAGGAGGAGCATGGTGGGTCACTTGGACTTGGAGTGACTGCTCCATGGCTTTGGGTGGCTGACCAGAGGAGGAGGTGCATGGTGAGTTGTTTGGACTCAGAGAAACCACTCCAAAACACCAGGGAGGTGCCCAGAGGAGGAAGAGGAGCGTGGTGGGTCACTTGGTCTCAGATCAGCCGCACCAGAGCTCAAGGTGGCTACCTGGAGGAGGAGGCATGCGGTGGGTGGCTTGGACTCAGAGCAACCATTCCTGAACACCCAGGAGGCTGCACAGAGGAGGAGGAGGAGTGTGGTGGGTCACTTGAACTCAGAGTGCACCAGGGTTACAGGTGGCTGTTGGGAGGAGGAGGTACGCAGTGAGTTGCTTGGATTCTTAGTGAATGCACCAGAACACTAGGTGGCTGCTTGGAGGAAGAGGCATGTGGCCATCGCTGGGACTCAGAGCGACTGTATGGGGCTCCAGGTGGCTGCTCAGAGGAGGGGCCACATAGTCAGGCAATTAGGTGCAGAGCAGGGTCCAAGGACCTAGGCAGCATCTTGGTGGAAGAGCCACACAGAGAAAAGCTGAGGGGTGGAGCAAAGGTTCCATGACTGCAGGCAGCTTCTCTGAGGAGGGGCAGACTAAGGAGACTCGTCTGTGAAGGGTGAGGCTCCCAGGCCCTGGAGGTAGGTCTGGGCACCTGGGAATGTTGCAGAGGAAGGCTGCCAAGCCCAGGGAGTAGTTGTGGATTGAGGGGAACCTCTAGGAGGGGAACTGACAAGTGAGACCTCCCCACCGTGTGAGTCTTCCCCACTTGTTGAGGTTTTCACACAAGGATGGTAAAACCAGAAACATAGGCCCAAACAGGCCTTGCCTCAGTCTTCAGCCTAGTTACCCTTTGGATGACCATTGGTCAACAAGTGGAGGCACTTCTGCCCACTAGCAGGGAATATACCCCACCTGAAGGCCAGGTGAGTACTCCATAGAAAGGCAGCTTCCTTGTGGAGCACAGCATTATCAATTTCCTCCAAGACTTCAGGCTACAGAAGGCTAAGAAGGGATATACTAGAAATCTTCAGGGACATTATAAGTCAACTGAGGAAATATGCAATATCTCAGCAGTCCACAGATACCTGAAAAATATGAGAAAACATGGGAAGAAAATGCCACAAACAAATCTAGAAGTTACATCAATAAAATCCAATGACAGCATGGCAGAAGAAATGAGAAAAAGGAAGTTCAGAATGTACATAATTAAAATGATCAGGGAAGCAAATGAGGAGATGAAGGAGCAAATGTAGGCATTGAATGATGAGATGAAAGAGCAAATGCAGACATTGAATGATAGCACCAATCAACAGTTAAAAGAGCAAATACAGGAAGCAAAAGATTATTTCAATAATGAGTTAGAGATATTGAAAAAAAACAAACAAAAATCCTTGAAATGAAGGAAGCAATAAACCAAATTAAGAACTCCATAGAAAGCAAAACCAATAGGATAGAACACCTGGAAGACAGAACCTCAGATATTGAAGACAAAATATTTAACCTAGAAAAGAAAGTTGACCAAACAGAGAAGATGGTAAGAAATCATGAACAGAATCTCCAAGAAATATAGGATATCATGAAAAGGCCAAATTTAAGAATTATTGGGATTGAGGACGGCTTAGAGAAACAAACCAAAAAAATGAACAATCCATTCAATGAAATGATATCAGAAAATCTCCCAAATCTGAAGAATGATATGGAAAATCAAGTTCAAGAGGCTTTATAGGACTCCAAATACACAAAAGCAACGACCCAAACCAAGGAACATTAAAATGAAAATACCTAACACACACAAAAAAAGACAGAATTTTAAGGACTGTGAGAGAAAAAAATCAAATTAAATTCAGGGGGAAACCAATACGCATATCAGCAGATTTTTCAATCCAGACCTTAAAAGCTAGAAGGGCTTGGGACAACATTTTTCAAGCCATGAAAGAAAATGGATGCCAACCAAGAATCATATATCCAGCAAAACTTACCCTCAAATATGATGATGAAATAAAATCCTTCCATGATAAAGAAAAGCTAAAAGAATTTACAAAAAGAAAGCCAGTATTACAGAACATTCTCAGCAAAATATTCCATGAGTAGGAGATGAAACACAAAGAAGCAAATCAGCAAAGGGAGGAATTATCCTAAAGGAATTGTCAAACAAAGGAGGAACCAAGTCGTGTCAAAAAGTAAAAATAAAAAATAAAATAAAATAAATGAGCCAAATGACTGGAAGTACAAATCATATCTCAATAATAACCCTGAATGTTAATGGCCTGAACTCGTCAATCATAAGACACAGGCTGGCAGATTGGATTAAAAAGAAAGATCCAACATTATGTTGCCTGCAAGAGTCTCACCTCATAGAAAGAGATACACATAGACTAAAGGTGAAAGGATGGGGAAAAACATACCATACACATGGACTCAGCAAAAAAGCTGGAGTATCCTTCCTCATTTCAGATAATGTGGACTTCAAGCCAAAGCTAGTCAGAAGAGATAAATAAAGACATTTCATACAGCTTAAGGGAAGCATAAATCAGCAAGTCATAACAATCATAAACATCTATACCCCAAACAGTGGCTCATCCATGTATGTCAAACAAATTATTCTCAATATCAGAAACCAAATAGGCCATAACACAATAATACTAGGTGATTTTAACATGCCCCTCTCACCACTGGACAGATCTTACAAACAAAAATTTAAAAAAGAAACCATTGATCTCAATAACACAATCAATAATTTAAATTTAACAGACATTTATAGAATATACCATCCAACCAAGTGCAAATACACTTTCTTCTCAGCAGCACATGGAACCTTCCTTAAAATAGATCATATATTATGCTCAAAACTAATGTTAGCAAATACAAGAAAATAGAGACATTACTTGTATTATATCAGATCATAATGGATTGAAATTATAAATAAATGAAAGAGTAAAAACAGAAACTACTCCAACACCTGGATATTAAACAACATGCTATTATATGATGAATGGATAACAGAAGATATTAGGAAGAAAATTTAAAACATTCTTAGAGGTAAGTGAGCACAAAGAAACGTCATATCAAAACCTCTGGGAAACTATGAAAGCAGTACTTAGAGGAAAATTTATTTCATGGAGCGCATTCAATAAAAGATGTAAAACTCAACAAATAAACGACCTAACACTGCAGATCAAAGACCTAGAAAAAGAAGAACAGACCAACACCAAAAGTAGTAGGAGAGAGGAAATAGTTAAAATGAGAGTGGAAATCAACAAAATTGAAACAAAAGAAACAATACATAAAATTGACAAAATAAAGAGTTGTTTCTTGGAAAAAGTAAACAAAATTGATAAACCTTTAGCCACACTACAAAGAGAAGAAGAGAGAAAATGCAAATTACTAAAATTTGGAATGAACAAGGAAATATCACAACAGACACGATTGAAATAGGAAACATAATTAGAAGCTATTTTGAAAATCTATACTCCAACAAAATAGAAAATTTCTAAGACATCAACAGGTTTCTAGAAACCTATGAATTGCCTAAATTGAACGAGGAGGACATACACAATTTAAATAGACCAATTTCAAGTAATGAAATAGAAGAGGTCATCAAATGTCTACCAACAAAGAAAAGTCCAGGACCAGATGTGTTCTCAGCTGAGTTCTACAAAACCTTTAAAGAAGAGCTCATTCCAATACTTCTCAAAGTATTCCATGAAATAGAAGAAGAGGGAACACTCCCAAACTCATTCAATGCAGCCAATATTAACCTGAAACCTAAACCAGACAGAGATACATCGAGGAAAGAAAATTTAAGACCAATAACCTTAATGAACATCAACGAAAAAATTCTCAACAAAATTTTAGCAAATCGCATACAAAAATATATTAAAAATTTAGTTCACCCCAATCAAGTGGGTTTCATCCCAGGGATGCAAGGTTGGTTCAACATCAGGATATCAATATAGGTAATTCAGCCATATCAATAGATTTAAAGTCAAGAATCACATGATTATTTCAATAGATGCAGAAAAAGCATTTGATAAAATACAGCACCCCTTTATGCTCAAAACACTAGAAATAATAGGGATAGTGAGAATATTCCTTTAAATTGTAAAGGCCATCTATGCTAAGCCCATGGCTAATATCATTCTAAATGGTGAAAAACTGAAAGCATTCTCCCTAAAAACGGGAACAAGGCAGGGATGCCCTCTTACTCCACTTCTATTCAATATCATCCTTGAAACTCTAGCCAGAGCAATTAGATAGACCAAAGAAATTAAAAGATACGAAGAGGAAAAGAAGAACTCAAACTTTCTCTATTTGTCGATGATATGATTATGTACTTAGAGGAAACAGAAAATTCCACCAGAAAATTTTTAGAACTCCTAAATGAATTCAGTAAAATAGTGGGATATAAGATCAATGCTCATAAATCCAAGGCATTTTTATACATAAGTGATGAATCTTTGGAAAGAATAATTAGGATAACTACCCCATTCACATTAGCCTTGAAAAAAATAAAATACTTGGGAATCAATCTCCCAAAGGAGGTGAAAGACCTCTACAATGAGAACTACAGAACACTAAAGAAAGAAATTAAACAAAACCTTAGAAGATGGAAAGATCTCCCATGTTCTTGGATATGAAGAATTAATATTGTCAAAATGACCAAAATACCAAAAGTGCCAGAAAGATTCAGTGCAATTCCAATTAAAATTCCAATTATGTACCTTACAGAAATAGAGCAAGCAATTATGAAATTCATCTGGAAGAATAAGAAACCTAGAATAGCTAAAGCAATCCTTAGCAGAAAGAACAAAGCAGGGGGTATCACAATACCAGATCTTCAACTCTACTACAAAGCAATAGTAACAAAAATGGCAAGGTATTGGTACCAAAATAGAAAGGTAGATCAATGGTACAGAATAGAGGACATGGACACAAACTCATATAAATACAGTTTTCTCATATTAGACAAAGGTGCCAAAAATATGCAAAGGAGAAAACAAATTGTGCAGGGAGAATTGGAAATCCATATGCAACAGAATGAAACTAAACCCATATCTCTCACCATGCATGAAATTAAACTCAAAATGGATTTAGGACCTCAGAATCAGACCAGAGACCCTGAAGATTATAGAAGAAAAAGTAGGTCCAGATCTTCAACATGTCGGCTTAGGACCAGACTTCCTCAACAGGACTCCCACAGCACAAGAAATTAAAGGAAGAATGAATAACTGGGATAGTTCCAAACTAAAAAGCTTTCTCTCAGCAAAGGAAGCTATCAGCAATGCGAAGAAAGAGCCTTCAGAGTGGGAGAAAATCTTTGTCAGTCATACTTCAGATAGAGCACTAATCTCCAGAATCTATAAAGAACTCAAAAAACTCTATACCAAGAATACAAATAACCCAATCGACAAATATGCTAAGGAAATGAACAGACACTTCACAGAAGATCTGCAAGCAATCAACAATCATATGGAAAATGTTCAACATCTCTAGTAATAAGAGAAATGCAAATCAAAACCCCCCTAAAATTCCATCTCACCCCAATTAGAATGGTGATTATCAAGAACACATGCAACAATAGGTGTTGGTGAGGATGTGGGAAAAAAGTACACTCATACATTGCTGGTGCGGTTGCAAATTAGTGCAGCCACTCTGGAAAGGAGCATGGAGATTCCTCAGAGAGCTTGGAATGGAATCACCATTTGACCCACTATCCTACTCCTTGGCCTATACCCAAAGGACTTGAAATCAGCATACTACAGAGATACAGCCACATCAATGTTCATAGCTGCTCAATTCACCATAGCTAGATTGTGGAACCAACCTAGATGCCCTTCAATTGATGAATGGATAAAGAAATTGTGGTATATATATATACAATGGAATATTACTCAGCCATAAAGAATGATAAAATTATGGCATTTGAAGGCAAATGGATGAAATTGGAGAAAATCATGCTAAGTGAGATAAGCCAATCTCAAAAAACCAAAGGATGAATGATCTTGCTGATAAGTGGATGATGACACATAATGGGGGGTGGGAGGTGTTAGGGTTAGAGTTAGGGTTAGGGAGGGGGCAAGAATGGAGGAAGGAAGGACTGTATAGAGGGAAAAGAGGGATGGGAGGGGGAATGGGAAAAATATCAGAATGAATCATACAACATTATCCTATGTAAATTTATGTTTACACAAATGGTATGCCTTTACTCCATGTACAAACAGAGAAAAAACATGTATCCCATTTGTTTACAATAAAAAAACTTGATCATATAATAGACCCAGATAAAGATAAGAGAGTTATAAAATGTATTAATTATAGAAAGTGATATATGCCCACAAAAATCACAGTATGTAAAACATATACACAGAAATACCATGGGGAAAAAAAAACACCATCAGAGATGTCTTAAAATGAATTTTTGGATAGAAAACCAGAAACTCTATGTTGACAAACCAGACAAAAATGTAATATTCCCCCTACATGCTTGAATTTCTCAATTATTGAGTTACATAAGATTAATTCATCATATATGGGAAAAATTAGAACTATATTCACTTTATTTGCTTATTTTTTTGGTGGTGGGGAGATGGATTGATTTCTAAGAAGGCAGTGGGATTAACAAGTACAGGCATATTGTATTGGATACTTGTCTAATTCAAGATAATATTTATTCTAAATTATGTAATAAAATTTCTTATTGTGGAAATTAAAGAGAATATCTGCATTTAATAAAGTAATAAAATGATTAGTCTATACTGCTACAAGTGAAGAACTAAGGCATAATTGAGTTATAAACTGATCATTTCTGTGTCATACAGAAAAAGTATGAGCTAAGTCTTGCACTGAATCATTTGAGAAATATTAAATTTTATTTAAAAAGAAAAAGGAAAAAGAAAGAAAAAAGTGAGAAGGGAAATGATGAGGACATGTGACAATGCATAAGAACCAGAGAACCGTTGGATAAAAAAACAAAAACAAAACATGTATGAACAGGCCAAAAATATCATACTTCTAAAACACCAGCTACACTGAAGAGTACAAAATTGTAAAATAAATGTATTTCTTTAGTGAACTGCAAAGTATAATAAAAATATTTAGAATGGGTTTTAAGCTAATGAATCAAAAAAATTTAAAAAAGACTCCAAGTTTGCCAAATATTTGTGGCAAAATCATATCACCATTTCTTTTCCTTTTTAGCATACAACAAAGAACACATCACATTTAACTATCCAAGGAAAAGTTAATTTATGTAGGTGTAGATCTTGAGGATCAATTTTGATCAATTTTAGATCAGTTATCTATGCAAACTTGTTACTTTTCTCATTTTACTCCAGTTAAAATTAACCAAAGGCTCTTGACCCCTACTTCAGTGGGTTAATAAAGTTTTCATTCTTGTTAATCTTGTACACGCTAACATTCTGCACAGTGTCTATAAACAGAAATCCACTCAGTAAGGGTGATTTTCTGGGAACCAAGGGCTAGCTGTTTCTGTTTGCAATGTAAACACAGTGTTCATTAACAGTAATTGGCATAGTTTCTGAAAACAGTAAATTTTACAAGCAAGAAATATGCCTACAGTGTGAGTGTTCTTATAGTGGACTTTGAAGATAACATGAAAAAGGAAAATTTAGAGCAAAAATTTGCCTTGCAACCTCATATTGCCCTTAGCGAATGTGGGAAATAGCTGGGTCAGGCTAATTAGACAAGGATAAATATAATATATTTATCCAAGAATATAAATGATATTTTGATGTTCTTTTCAAAAATAACTTTCCAGGTTATTCCTTCTATCTTTCCTAAGGATGATATTTTCTATACTTTCTTGGATTCAGAAGGCATTATATTTGATAGATTTACTTATTTGTAATCATGTTTTACAATATGAGTTTTCACATCATATGAAACATTGTCTACAGAGTAGCTGTAATAACAGTAATAATAACAACCACATCCCTAAGTTGAAAGTGATCCACTTACTCCCTTCTAACAATTACCTTGGCTAATTCTATTAAGTCTCATTTCCTCAGTAGAAAAAAGTAATTCAAAGAGGATTAATAAGTAATTTTTGCATGTGTGTCTATCTACTGATGCCCACTGAAATCCCAACTAAATTGTAAAGACTGTAACAGGAGGGGCTAAGTCTAGCTAGAGAGAAAAACTATTTCTTTTTTTTTATAATAGGTTGAGTTCCTATTTATGATTATAAGAAGAAATAAACCAAGTAAAGAA
This sequence comes from Sciurus carolinensis, assembly GCF_902686445.1. Lineage (NCBI taxonomy): Eukaryota > Metazoa > Chordata > Mammalia > Rodentia > Sciuridae > Sciurus > Sciurus carolinensis. The sequence continues at coordinate 1,622,048 of NW_025920148.1, forward strand.
TGCATAATAATTTGAAATATTTTAGAAAATTAATGATCTTTTGCAAATATCTTGTGTATATTTATGATATCAGTTATTTTTTAATTTTTCATGTGTATAGAATTAAAATGTGTAATACATTAAATTTCATATTTACCTTCTCCTTCTCATTTTCCAGACATAAATTTATTTAAATTCATCACAAAATTTTTTTGAACCAGGAAGTAAACCCAGAGATGATTAAACACTAAGACACATCCCCAGATCTTCTTCTCTATTTTATTTTGAAGCAGGTTCTTGCTGAGTAGCTTAGGGGCTTGCTAAATTCCTGAGTCTTGTTTTGAACTTGTGATCCTCCTGCCTAAGTCACCTAAGCCACTAGTGTTACAGTTGTGCACACCATATGCCTCTAATTATTTAAAGCTTAAAATTTTGATGAATGAATAAAGAAAATGTTGTATATGTACACATGGAATAGTATTTGTTCATTAAAAAGAATTTGCAACAACATTGGTAGAAAACTATTATTAATGTTCTTATAAAAATTAACTGGTTGAAGGAAGAGTCAGAATCCAAAATTCAAAGTCAGGCTCAGAAACATAGCAAGGCCCTAAGCAATTTACTGAGATCCTGTTTCAAAATAAAAAAGAAAATGAGATGGAGATTTGACTCATTGGTTATGCACCACTCAGTTTAATTCATGGTATAAAAAAATGTATCTGGCTCTGTGAAAAAGCAGTTTTACTCCTAGATATAGAGCATGGAAAAATAAATTAAAATATACCAAAAGAGGAAATACTTGACAAAACTATGAATGTGCACTGCAGTCAAACACTCAAAATAAATACAAATGTCTATTAGTTGGAGTTTGAGTAAGATGTCATAGTATGTTCATATGGTAGACAATTTTTCAGCAATATGAAGCAGTATATTATTAATTGATGAAAAAGCATGGATGAATTTCAAAAACTCAAAATTTAATGAAATAATTCAGCATGAATCCCTCCTTCTGGGTGCACCTTTCTTTAGGATACAGACTTCCCTCATATCTGTACCCTTCTTGCCATCTTCTATGTCACCATAGCAAGTTGCCTCTTCCCAAAGCCATATATGCCATCACTACCACACCCTTGTTCCTCTATCATCCAGGGGCTGGCTAAGGTTCACACCAAAACTTCTCCAAAGTTTTGTGTGGACACCTTTATCATGAAATATAAAGGTCATGTTTTTAGTCCTTAATTTTTTGACATTTTGCTGTTGAAAACTGCTTGAAGTTCTTTTTTTGCTTTGTTCTGCTCTATATTCAACATCCACATTTCTAATGATCCCTTCTGTGTGTGGAGGTCCAACAGACAAATAAAGTTTAACACATTCAAAATTGAAGTAGGGTCTTCTGCACATCATCCTTTTATTTTATCCTTTCCACCTGTGATCTCTCTGTACAGAAATGAAATGCTTTCTTCTAAGCTGGAAAACAGGATGCACCCTCAATGATATCCTTTTTTAGTTATGGGTTCTATGTTATCCAGACATCCATTGCTTTAGCAAATTACCTGAACAATCAACTAAAAAGAGGGAAGATTTAATTTGGCTTATGATTTGTCCCCATTGCTTTTGGCTTCTAAGAAGCATAACATCAAGGTGGGGAGTATGTAGTGATACAAATCTGATCATTCATAGATGAAATGAAGGTGAGGGAGAGGGGAGAGATATATATGGGAGGGGGGTCAGATTAAAGCTATAGTCCTCAAGGACAGACCTTGAAGGACCTACTGCCTTCTGGGTCCCTTATATTACAGTTTCCAGTACTCCCAAAATTTTATTCTGATATGAATCCAACAATGGATTAATTCATTGGTGAGATTACAGCACTCATAATCCAACCACTTTATGAAAACTCTGCCTCTGAATATTGTTGTACCAGGGAGCTGTGAGAGGTTTTGCAGGACATTGCTGATCCAAATCACACATGTCCTATCTCTTAAACAGCTCCTTAAGTTGCTGCTTCTCTGCTATCGAAGCTGCCACTATAATTTTTTAATTAAATGACAACAATCACCTCCTAGTAGCTCTTATGGATTCACTCATGCCTAGCCACAACCCAGTGCATTGTCTGAATAATGCTTCTAAACATGTTTTGTATTGGGTAATCCCTGTTTAAGAGCCTTCATGATACTCTGTTTTTTATGTTAAAATTCAAACTGTGCTTTCATTTGGCATTCCCTTTACCAGAAACACCCTTCGCTCTGGCTGTGGATTTCCTCTTATTTATTCTACAGGTGTCACTTTAGATATTACTTTCCTAAACATTTTTTCTGGTTCCTCAATGCTGAAGATTTGTACTCATATATTCCACCTCATTATGCAGGAAATTGGAAAAAGGAAGACTGTAGACTTGTCATCTACTAAGACATACTGAGATTCTGCAGAAGGAGACAAAATCATGGAAGGTTAAGAGGCTTTCTAAATATCAATTGTTGAAAGCAAAATAAAATCTATCTCTTGGTTCCTGTGCAACACTATTATACATACTTCCAGTAATAAGAACAGAAAATTTGGCACCTGCAGAGCACTTATAAGTGCTTTCAATGTCTCATTTATTCTTCATAACAACCCTATGATAGAAGCAAAACTGACTTCTCATACTACATGTAAGAAATGAAACTCAAAACAATAACTGACTTACCAAAGATCATACAAGCAAGAAGAGGTGGAACCGAGATGTGAACACTGTTTTGTTCTCTAAGCCCAGGTTCTGCACCATCTGACTATACTGACTATGGCTTCCTGTTTACTTCACTGCCCTTTCGGGCTTAAGGGAGTTGCATTACATCCCTAAGGAGTACTCAGAAACCTCTGCAGTTTTGAAATAATGATATGCTGAACTTGGAGTGCACAACATCAAACAGGAATTAAGCAGTGACTTTGCTGTCACCATAATAATCATCTATGGTCTTAAAGCTCTTAATACACTGCCTGCCCCCTAAAACAGGTACAAATAGTTTCTACAGGAGTCCCATTTTTGGAATCATCCAGTCTTTTGAAATAAAATGTTTTCTAACAGTGTTTGCTGGTGTCATGTTTCTTCTCCCTTACCCATTCTCTAAGATCTTGAATAACTGGAGATCCACAAACAGTTTTAAGTAATAATAATTCACAATTCTGTGTCCCCTTTACACAATTTCCTGAAGTTCTAACAGTCTATAAAATCAACACTGGACACCTGACAAGAAGGCTGTTGTGACAGAGTCAAGGCAGAGAATTTTCATGTCAACAAACCTCCTTTGACCTGCCTTTCTAGAGTCTACTCAATTTTGACACTCCATTGCTTCACTAATGCCCAGTAACCTTAAATTTGCATATTTCAATAGTGTTCTATAAATGGAATCAACACCAAGTTCTTTTAGTAGGGACAATGATACATTACTAAGAGAAATGCTTTGAAAATAAATTGAGTACTGTTCACAAAATATTTCAGCCTTGCCTAGCATTTATAGGATAGTTAGGTAATTTTAGATTTTTTTTACTTCCCCTACTTCCTTTAAGATGTAGAACCTTTAATAGTAGTAAAGAAAAGACACAATTACAATAAGTCAAGTTTTGTACCCCCAGGAGCTATAAACAGGCAGATTGGCCAACCACATTGGTTTGCCCAGGGACTAAGAAAACATTCAGTGTAAAAACTGAGAAAATCTAGGACAAACTAGACTGAGCTGGTGACCCTACACTCACACACACAACCTCTGGACATATGGTATAAACAGTCTTTTTTTCCTCCTCATATCCTTTTTGGTGGTATATGAATCTTTCAATATCAACAGAAATTTCTAATAGAAAAGATTCACAGTAAAACAACAAAACCAAGAGACAAAGGAGATAGGTCTCAAGCATAAATCCTATTTCTTAAACATTTTCTTTAGTTAAAAATGTTAAAAGGGGTAAAGGTATGTATTAAACAAGTTTTAACTTATTTATTCTCCACCTGAAACTACTCCACTTGGAGACAAAAACATGGATTTTCATTTCTCTGATGCAAGATAATTATTTTCATTACAAACCATACACTAAAAATTCGGTATTATTTTATTTGAGACACAGCAAGGGTCAAATAATTTTACCCTCTAATAAGTTTTAAAGTATGGGAACAAAATTATTTAATTATCAAACTAAACCTATCACATCTAATTATAAAAGTCCAAAGTGAAATCAAATGGATGTAGTTGTTTTTTGATGCATACATGTGCATCTGTGCAGTCACACACTTATAGGTAGATTATATAGCTTTAACATGTTAGCATGAGACACATTTGGAAGACACATGGCAAAACATTTGCTGTTTCACTTTCAAGGTTAATGTGTAAGGCAAGGAAAGGAAGCAAAGAGAAGGTAAGGTTTTCACTCTGAGTTCCATACCAAGGAACATATCAGGAATTTTCTATGAACTTGTGATCCTTCTGCCTCATCCTCCTGAGCCACAGTGATTATAGGTTTGTGCCACCATGACTGGCTCAGAAAATATCTTTAAAAGCTGCATAAGCTACAACTCATCTCACAGAATTTCAGTACTAATTCATCAGTTGCTTTCTACATACTATTATTAAGAATTTGGACTCTTGTTCACAAAAGGATTAAGGCAATAATTTTTACACATCCAGATGGCATGAGGGTAATTGAATATACAAAATAAAATTTTTCTGTCATAGAGTTGCTTGAACAAACAACATAATAATTCCACCATTTCCCCTACCTTTGTTGGAAACACTCAAAAAAAGTAATAATATAATAGCCTTTCTCCCTGATCCCCAGGGATATGTTCCAAGACCTCCAATGGATGTCTGAAACACTACCACCACTCCCCAGTGATTTTTTTTTCAACATAGCTTCAGTGTTTCAGAGCACTGGAGTTAATCCATTCTTAATGTTTTATTCTCTGGTGCCTCCTTGCATCACTATCCATATGCTTTGGGGCCATTATTAAATAAAACAAGCTTACTTGATTAAAAATGTGGTACTGCAACAATCTGATAACATGGAGGTAGCATATACAGTTTGGAGACACTGAACCCAAGGTATGATTTATGTCCTCAAAGGAATGGAAGATTTCATCCTGAGAGGCTGAGTCATGTGCCCAAGGACACAGACCATGATGTGTCAGAGTCAGGATTTGAACTCATGCAGTCTGATTTTGAAGATCACATTCTTAGCTACCATTTTTATCATTGACTCTTTTGAATATTTACTAGTTATATTTTCTAAAAGATATTAAGTATATTAAGATAAAAAATTGTACTAAATCAGGGACATTTTCCATAAACAATTCAGAAATACTATTTTTTAAAACTTAATCACTAGATACTATTCCAAAATTTCATGACTACCACAATGATTTATTTCTTCACAAGGCCAAAAATGACTAAATTGTACTCAGGGCATTTACAATTTATTAAAGTTAATAAAAAGTGAAATAGATGAAAGTCAAGCATTAAATAACTGGAGAGTTTACTCACAATAAAGGATCAAAAATAAGCCAAAGGCAGGTTACCAATGCCTCCTTTCTCTTCAAATTTAATTAACATGAATATTCTTTCACATTCATTTATACAGATAAAATTTTTAAATTTAACTGAAATTTAACTCAGTAAGTTTAACCCATATTAAGCACTTCAAACAAGATTATGATTTCTTTTTATTTGTCCATTTTAAAATTAAGAGTTTATAAAAGTATTGAGAGTGACTTATTCATGATTGATTTGCAGACAGAATGCCAAATTCTACAAAGCACAGGTAAATGATAGCTTACATCACTAAATTGGGTAATAATGACTTCTCAATGATTTCATAGATTGAAAGATAGGTGTAAAAAGGACCATGAGCACAACCTTCATAAAGTTGATTTTCTAAACACCAAAATAACAGTGTAGGAAATTCTCAAATTTGGTTCATGCATTAAGTTATAAATCCAACTATAAAATATACACATTGTGATATGACCAGGGGACATACATTATCTCTCAGATATAATAATTTGTCTCTTCTAATAATGGGCATGTCTAGAATGAAGAAAGATCCATGGTCTCAAAACTAAGAAAATTCTAAGGATACCCATCACTTATAACCTTCCAAGGTAAAACAATGCAATACCATCAGCAAGAAATAAAACCAAGCACTAAAACATAAAAAGTCATTCTGGGTGAAGCATAAACTTGTGCTTCAATGGTTGTCTATTTTTTACATTCTAATCAGTCCACAGCAGATTTTTTCCTAGAGGACTTTTCAATTTATAACTTTGATGAGAGTGGAGCTGGACATTTTCTCAACCAGGTTGTGGAGCTGAGTCTGTTATGTTCAGGTTTTACACAAAGATAATGAATATTATAAAGATAGGTTCCCCAGTCCCCTTCTCTATTCTTCTCACTTTTCTTCCTGAAGCCTCCCAAACTCTGCCTCTGCTTTGTTGACTTCTTCTTTATTTCTTTTATACTGAATTCACTTCCTTTTGACTCAAGACTCCTCAGCAAAGCTGGAATTGACTGAAAAGTCTGCTTTCTTGTGGCTTCATGCCACCATGCTCCCAGATACCTTCTCCCCAGTTGCACTCTTGTGGCATCTTATCTCTGTCCTTCTATGAATGTAGATTATTGGAGTTGGCATTTCTTCTCTCTAGAATCTCCTCCTAGAAGGTGTTGTTCACTAACATGATTTCAAGTACTCCCTCCAAACTGATGAATCTCATGTTTGCTTATCCAGTCCCAGCTTTCCTGTGAGCTCTAGACCTGTGTGTATGTAAATGTTCAGTTAATCTTTCTGCCTAGGGTTTTCATGTGTCCCAAAGCCATTTGAATCCAGATTTCTTAATTTTAGAGAAATGTATATCAAAGAGCTCAAATTAGGCCCTGACTCCTTTTACATTCAACATATCTTTAATACCTGTCCATTCTCATTTTGACAAAGCTTTTTGATGCGTCCACTCTGGTTCATTTATTCTACCTTGTCTTAACCAAGGCTGTACCTATGTACAGGATGTTTGCAGAAGCTTTCCAAGTATTATCTTCAAATTTTACTCTTGCTATTCATTATTCAAAGAGCAGCCACATTTTCATAAACCAAATCACATCATAGCACTCCACATGGAAGAATCCAGAACTGTTTCTCACAAAAAAGAGCCAGGTGACCATGGCCCTGCTCCTCTCACCTGGGGCACCCTCCTAATAGCAATGCAGCCACTCTGGCTTTCATTCAGGCCTTGGAACTCACCAAACTCCTAACAACCTTAGCACCAAATGTTTTGCCCAATGTTTAGACCCATCTCTTTTTGTCACTGTGTCCTATTTCAAATTTTGTTATAAATATTTTATCCTTGAACAGGGCTTCTCTAGTCATTTGATTACATTTATGTATGTGTTTTGCTCATGCTTCTCAATGTACCTTCATCAGACTGTGAATTTAGTGACAACAGGCACCTGAGGAATGTGATATAAAGGAGGTATCACACAAATACCTGTTGAAGAAAGGAGTGACTTTTCTTCACTCCAAAGAACTCAGGCCAGAAAAGAGACCACTGAAATGACTCAGTGAACTATAATAATAACCATAAAAGGTGAAATGAAAAAGAGAACTGACATAAGGCAATGGTTGTTGTCAAAAGACCATGCACTGAATATTACTTCTGTATTAAATGTTCAGAAAGGACAAATCATTGAGACAAAGCCTCATGGTTACTGCAACTAGAGAAGAGTTATAAATGGGAATGACTACAAGAGAGAACAGGGTTTTCATTCAGAGTAAAGGAAAATTTCTGGTAGGCAGTGGTGTACGTGCACAGCAGGGTGGATGTGCTAATGACCTAGAACTGGAACAGAACACTTCACAAGTTGATTTCATGGTGGGAAGATTACACCTCAATAAAGTTGTTATTTGAAAAAAGTACATGCCCTTCAACAGATGAATGGATGAAGTAACTCTGATATATTTACACAATGGAATACTATTCAGCCATAAAGAAGAATAATATTATGGCATTTGCAAATAAATGGTTGGAATTGGAGAGTAATTCACTATGCTAAGTGAATTAAGCCAAGTCCCAAACACCAAAGGCCAAATGTTTTCCCTGATAAGTGGATAATGATATATAATGGGGGTAGAAAATGAGAGAAGAATGGGGGAACTTTACAATATGTAGAAGGAAATGGGAGGGGGGTATGAAAAATGGTGGAATAAGGCTGACATCATTACCCTATGTACATGTACAATTACACAAATGCTATGAATCTACATTGTGTACAACCATAGAAATGAAAAGATGTACCCCATTTGTGTACAATGAATCAAAATGTGGTCTGTAGAAAAATAAAAGCTAAATAAAAAATAATTTAAAAAAGTACATGAGATGAACTGCTGTGAGGCAGCTATAGCCCACTCACTAGACCACAGCTCTTAAAGAATAATTCCATTTTATTGATCCTTTAATTTGTGGAGCCTACTACAGATGTGGGACTTACACACTGAATAAAGGCTGGATACTAGGGACCATCTTTGAAGCAAATACACCATTAGGCATAGTTAGGTTTTGGTCACTCTGATTACAGGACCACATGAACCCTCATGAGACATGATTTGACAAATAAAAAATTTGATAATTCACAAAAGACTCCCAGATTTGTGCCAGTATTTAATAATTATGCACACATATACAAGTTTTATGTGGTTGACACTCCAGCTCATTATCCTGAACTTCAAAAAGGGAGAAAAGAAACTTCCTAGAACTTAGAAGTCTGCACTAGAACCTGGTGCAAATGGCATCACAACACCAGAGGCCTGGCACAAAGTGCCTTCTGCCATATTGCCACTCTTGTGGCAAGTGGAGATTAACCATTTCACAAGCATTAGCAAAAATTATCAGAAAGTTCCCATTCAAGAGCTGAGGTTCATTTGAAGATCCACCTTTAACATATAATTTTGCTTTGGTTCACCTAGTCATTTTCTATCCAGTTATCCACAACATCTTTTTGATAAGGCTTCATCTTTCTTCCTTTATAGTATGCCATGAAGAATGAGAGTGGTCCTGCAGGTAAGAAAAGTGTTTGACTCCCATCATTCAAACAGGCTGCATGTCTCCCACCCCTGCTTCCAGTTTCCATTCTCCTAAGGAACTGCCACCCCATCCCATCCTTGCCAGTGCAACATCAAACAAAAAGATACACAATTTGATAATATTCAGCCATAAAGAAGAATAATATTATGACATTTGTAGATAAATGTATGGAATTGGAGAATATCATGCTAAGTGAAATAAGCCAATCCCAAAAAACCAAAGGTTAAATGTTAGTGAATGATGATATAAAATGGGGGTGAGCGGATGGGGTGAGAGAACAATAGAGGTACTTTAGATTACATAAAGGGAAATGAGAGGGAAGAGGGGATATAAAAACGGTGGAATCAGTGCTGGGGAGATAGCTCAGTTGGTAGAATGCTTGCCTCGCGCCCACAAGACCCTAGGCTCAATCCCCAGCACTGCAAAAAAAAAAAAAAAAATGGTGGAATCAGACAGAGATCATTGCCCTATGTACATATATGATGAAATGAATGGTATGAATCTACATCATGCACAACTATAGAAACAAAAAATATACCCCTTTTGTGTACAATGAATCAAAATGCAATCTGGAAAAAATAATTAAAAGATAAAATGTGTTCATGTTAGTCACAATACTGCTGTATATTCACTTCACATGTGAAAAGGAGAATCTCCAAAATATTAAGTTAGGATTTTCTAAAATCAGGAAAAGATTGAGGAGGACCACTGGGTCTCAAGGTCACTTTTATCACACTAATCCAGTATTCTTTTCATACTTATTCAGATCCCACATACTTCCATTTACTCTGAGACAATAATGTGTCTCATCCACTTCCAAGGACTCTACCTCAGTGGACACCCATCCTGCACATAAGTGGCCAAATACATAAGCTGTTACATTCCTTTTAGAAGCCTACCTTTATCTCCTTAACACACTTGACCCTGCCCATGCCCAAATGATTTCTTTTTTCCAGTCTATAAGCTTCTGGCAGACCTGACCATGAAGAATTCCAATGTCCTGGCATGAGAAACACATCACCTTGAGCTCCAAGTATAGCTCTTCTCTTAGATTTCTTTTCCAGGGATTAGACAAGAGCCTCTCCTCACATTCTTTATGTATGAGAATGAAACTTTAGTGGTCAATATTTCCCCCAAACACCTGGGATAAGAAGAGGTATGATCAGATGATCATGATGAACCCTTTTTTATGTGCCAGTACAGACTGAATCTCAGTGATCCTTAGATGTGACAGGCATCCTGAAGCATTATAAGAAGTGCTTAAGGGCAAAGTTGAGGTCTGGATCCAACTACATAGCCTTGCAAAATCTTCCCAACTCCCTGTTTTAACATGTCCCTAGCCAGGATCAAAACACATTTGCCTTTTAGGGAATTTGGAGTTTTAAAAGTTAAGTTTCACAGATTACATGAACATAATTAGCTACTTCTTAAATGAGTGAGAGAACAAATGATGAAATGACCTGTATCTGACACTGAAAGTACAACAAAGAACTGCTAAAAGTCACTCATATTTGACAGGGTAATGAATTGCAAATGAGATGCACAGTTGTGATCCTTCTCTAATTACCCAGTCAATAATAGAATGGCTTCAGTTTCCCAAGAACATTGTCACAGTGGGAGAAGGGAAGGGGAGGGTCGACATGGCACAATTTCTTACAGTCTGCAGAGGTAGGCAGCACTAAGAAAAGATTGAAAATTTATTTTGCAAAACCTACCTAAAAACAATTATGAAGGACATAAGAAGTGGGTGACACTGAATATTAATGTATATTCATGTGTCTAATTAAAGTGTAATCAGCAGAGATGGCATGGAAATAATAATGTCACCACATGATGTTTATGTTAAGGTGAAAGTATGTTTTTCCACCTACAATTTTATCCAACAAATAAATACTTGCAGTCATAACTACAAGAACTTAGGAAAGCACCTACTATTACCTTCATCTGAGGTATCCCATTATCTCAGTTTTGTTGAGGATAGTTATTTTACTTGCCCAAGGTCACAAAGCCACTATTTTCAGGGTTGAGACTGAAGCCTTCATTCCAGTGTACTTTATCCAAGACCACTTTTTCAGATGTCACGTGCTATCTTACTTATTTATTAATTAATTCAAGAAATACTCATCTATTTATCTGATAAATATTCACTTAGTAAGGGCAATCACTCTGTTTAAGTTTCTGAGCCATTTCTTTGCCTCAGGTATTACAGTTAGTACAATTAACCCAGGATTTCAATGTGTATCCATAGATAAGGCAGCAATAAAGAAGCATCATTTTATAGTACATAATATAAGTATTTAAAATGCTTCTTGCTTATGACTGTTGCCACTTCAAAACATTATATGGACACAAATTTAAGAGTTCAAAAAGAAAAAGATATGATTCAACTAATACATTCCTGGATTGATAACTTCAGAACTTATTGCTCATTAAGGCTCTAATTTAATTATCCTAGTTTTAACTAAAACATTTAATAGAGTTGGTGAAATGCAATTATGAGCAACTGAGAAGTTATATAATAGGCTAATATTTCTTTAAAAATGCCTTATTGTCACTAGATCTGTGCATGTAAAACAAAGTGATATTTTATTTCAAATTAAAATTTGCTACACAGAATATAAAACTGTTGCCATTAAACACTACACTGTCAAGTAAAATGGAACCAAGTAATTCTTAGAGTCCACCATTCTATGACTGCTCAGTTTGCACAGAAATAATTTCTGACCTGACACACACCTTCAATAGCAGCACAGCTTCTCATAACTGCAGAAACCAAGAGAAGATACAAAAGACCTCAGTCACTTCAACTGCACTAGTGAATGATGCAGACCTCAATCTTAACCATTCATCTACAGCTAAGCAGTGGCCATGACCTGGTCTAACACTGTCTGTGAGACAGCCTTTCTCAAACCTACTGATTAAGAAAATATGAAATCCTTATAATAATCTTGGTCACTGAGGCTTTCACTATCCTCTGTAAAGCAGAGGACAGGCAACTAAGCAGGCTGGATGCTATTTGTTGAACTACTGACGACACATTAGAAGAAATTCCAGGGAAGGAGTTTAGAATGTACATAGTTAAACTGACCTGTGAAGTAAAGTATAGAATAAGGAGTGAAATAAAAAGAATACAGGAAATGAAATATCACCTCAATAAAGAATTAGAAATTGTGAAAAAATACCAAGCGCAAATACTTGAAATGAAGGAATCAATAAACCAAATTACAAATACAATAGAAAACATCACCAACAGCCTAGACCACTTGGAAGTTGGAACCTCAGACAAAGAAGACAAAACGTATACCCTCAAAAATACAGTTAACCACACAGAGAAGATGGAAAAAACCATAAACAGAACTTCCAAGAAATATGGGATAACATAAAAATTCCAAATTTAAGATTTATCAAAATAGACAAAGCAATGGAGACAAAAACCCAAGGAATGAGCAGTCTTTTCAATGACATAATAGATAATCTCCCAAATCTAAGGAATGATATGGGAAATCAAATACAAATGACTTACAGAAGCACAAGTGTACACAGTTACAACAGATCCACACCAAAGCAAATTATGAGAATAACTGACATGCAGACTAAAGATAGGACTTTAAAATTTGTGAGAGAAACAAATCAAATTACATATAGGGGAAAGTCAATTTGAATTTCAGGTGATTTTTAAACCCAGACACTCACAGACTGAAGGTGAAGGTTTGGGAAAAAACTTATGATTTACACGGCCTTCATAAACAAGTTGGGGTTTCCATTCTCATATCCAATCAAGTGGACTTTATGTCAAACTTAGAAGGGATAAAGAAGGACATTTCATACTGCTTAAGGGAATCATACATCAAGAACACATAACAATCCTAAATATATATTCCCCCCAAAATGGAGCATCTACTTACAAACTCCTCTCAACTTCAAGAATTAAGTAGAATACAAAACAATAATACTCACTTACTTGAATACACCTTTCTTTCCTCTAGATAGATCCTTCAAACAAAAACTAAGCAAAGAAACCATAGAATTAAATAATACAGTCAATAATTTAGATTTAACAGACATATCAAATTTTTATCCATAATCAAGTGAATACACAATCTTTGCAGCAGCACATGGATTCTCATCTAAAACAGACCATATGTTGCAAAACAAAGCAACAATTATCCAATATAAAAAATAGAAATAATGCTCTGCATTCTCTCAGATCATTACAGAATGAAACTAGGAATCAATAGTAAAATAAAAATAAAAGCTACTCCAACACCTGGAGCCTAAATAAGAAATGGACTGCAATAGAAATCAGGGAAAAAATTAAAAAGTGTACTTAGAGATAAGTGATACCTATAAAACATATCAAAATATCTGGGACATTTTGAAGGCAGGCCTAAAAGTAAAGATCACTGCATTGAGCTCATTCATTAAAGAATTAAAGGTCAACAAATAAATGACCTAACTTTAGATCTCAAATCACTAGAAAAAGAAGAACAAACAAGCACCAAAAGTAGTAGAAGACAGAAAGTAATTAAAACCAGAGCAAAAATCCATGAAATTGAAACAAAAGAAACAATAGAAGTGATTGAGGAAATTAAAAGTTGGTTCATTGAGAAGATAAATTGATAAACCCTTAGCTACACATTGAAGTGAAAGAGAAAACCCTAATTACTAAAATTTATTATGTAAAAATAATATGATGATGTACACTACTAAAGTACAGAAGAAAATAAAGTTATATTGAAAATGTATATTTCAATGAAATAGAAAATCATGAAGACCTTGAAAATTTCTAGAGACAAGTAAACTACCCAAACTGAATCAATAGGACATGTACAATGTAAACAGACCAATAAAAACAATAGAATTGAAGACACTATCAAAAGTCTACCAACTTGGGCTGGGGAGGTAGCTCAGTTGGTAGAGTGCTTGTCTTGCAAGCACAAGTCCCTGGGTTCAAGCCCCAGCACTGCAAAAAAAAAAAAAAAAAGTCTACCAACCAAGAGAAGCCATGTACCAGAGATGAATTTTCAGCTGAGTTCCACAATGCTTCAAAGAAGTATTAACACCAATACTCCTCAAATACTATTAAATGGAAAAAAAGAGAACACTCCCTAACTCACTCTATGAGTATTGTGTTGATACAAAAAAAAAAAAAGACAAAGACACATGAAGGAGTGAAAACTTCAGATCAATATCCCTGAAGAACAAGAACCAAAAATTCTTTTTAAAAATTCTATCAAATCACGTACAAAAACACATTAAAAAGATGGTGCTCCAAAATCCAATGGAGTTCCTCCCAGAGATGCAAGATTAGTTCAACATATGGAAATCAATAAATATAAATTAATTACATTAGTAGGCTTAAAGATGAGAATCATATGGTCATCTCAATAGATGGAGAAAATATATTTGACAAAATGCAGATCAATTCATGTTTCAAATACTACAAGAACAAGGAATAGTTGGAACATAGTTCAGCATTGTGAAAGTCTTCTATGCTAAGTTGAAGGATAACTTAATTCTAAATAGAGACAAAATGAAGACGTCCCCATAAAAACTGGAAGAGGATATGAATACCCTCTTTCACTTCTTTTTGACATAGTCTTTGAAATTCTAGTCAGAGCAATTGGACAGATGAATGAAATTAAAGAGATATGAATAGAAAATAATAATTTAACACAATATTATTCCCCAAAGACACAATTATACATTTGAAAGACCTAAAACCTCCATCAGAAAATTTCTACACCTAATAAAGAAATTCAGAAAAATGTCAGGGTATAAAATCAATACCATAAATCAACTGCATTCTATACATCAGTCATGAATCAAATGAAGGAGAAATTATGAAAACTAGTCCATTCACAATAACTGCAAAAAAATGGGAAGCAATCTAATGAAAGAGGAAATAGACCTGTACAATGGAAACTACAGAATCCTAAATAAGAAAATGGATGAAATCCTTAGAAGATGGAAAGTTCTCCCATGCTCTTGAATAGGCTGAATTCATATTGTCAAAATGATCATACTAACAAGACTGTTACAGATTTAATGCTATACCTATTAAAATACCAATGACATTCTTCAAAGCACTAGAAAAAGCAATTGTGAAATTTATTTGCAAACAAGAGACCCAAAATAGCCAAAGTGATACATACCAAGAAGAGTAAAGCAGGAGCGATCACAATGCAAACCTATAGGGTAATGGTAACAAAAATGGCATGGCATTGGAATCAAAATAGACATGTAGCACAATGGTATAGAAGACACAGAGACAAACCCAAATAAATAGAGTTTTCTCATACTAAAGTAAGGCACCAAAAACATACATTGAAAAAAAGATAACCTATTAAACAAAGGGTGCTGGGAAAAATGGAAATTTATATGTAGCAAAATGAAATCAAAACTCTATCTCTGACCCTGTGGAAAAATAAACTCAAAGGTGAGTAAACATGTATGCATTATAACAGAGACCCTGCAAATAATAGAAGAAAAAGTAGAACTGTATCTCTGTCTGGTCAGCTTAAAAACTGACCTCCTTAACAAGTCTCCAAAAGCACAACAAGTAGAATCAAGAAACCATAAGAGGGATGGACTCAAAATAAAAATATTTTCAGCAAAGAAAACAATCTGTAACATGAAGAGAGTGCCTACAGAATGGAAGAAAATGTTTACCATATACACCTTAGATAAAGTGATAGTCTAGAGGATATATAAGGAACTCTAAAAACTCACCACCAAAATTAACCCAATCAGAGCTTGGGATATAGCTCAGTTGGTAGAGTACTTGCTTTGCAAACACAAGACCCTGGTTTCAATCCCCAGCACCACACACACACACACACACACACACACAAAACCCAATCACTAAATGTGGTAATGAACTAACACTTTACTGAAGAAAAAAATACAAATGATCAACTAACATAAAAAAATTGCTCATCATCTCTAGCAATTAGAGATATGCAGCTCAAAACTACTTGAATATTTTTCCCACTCCTATTACAATGAGAATTATTTAAAAATAAAACATAAAAAATGTTTTGGTGAGGATGTATGGGAAAAGGTACACTCACACTTTGCTGCATGGTCTACGAATTGATTTAAACATTCTGGAAATTTTAATGAGATTTCTCAGACAACTCAGAATTAAACCACCATTTGACTCAGTTATCTCACTCCTTGGTATAAACACACAAAGGATTTAAAACCAGCATACTACAGTGAATCAGTCACATCATTATTTATAGCAGCACAGTTCACAATAACTAAACTAGGAAACCAACCTAGATGCCCTTCAATATATGATTGGATTAAAAAATGTAGTATGTGCAGACAATGGAATGTTATTAAGACTTAAAAGAAAAAGGAAATTATGGCATTGTCTAGTAAATTCATGGATCTAGAGAATACCACAATAAGTGAAATGAGTGAAACCCAAAAAACTAAAGGCCAAATATTTTCTCTGGGAGGCAAATGCTGATCCATAATGGGGGATAGGTGAAATGAAGAGTCTTAGGATTGTGTGGAAGGCAGTGAGGGGAATCAGTTTAAGTAGGGGAATGACAGTAAAATGACCTGGACATCATGACCCTGAATACATGTGTGATTACTCCACTTTGTTTCTGCAACACTTGCAGCCTGTGGAAGGGGAATTTGTACTCCATTTGTGTACAATTTTTCTGAATGCATTCTACTGTCACATGTAATTAATATGAAACAATTAAAATGATTTTTGACAAATAAATGTTTGCCACATTTTTTTTGTAGGACTTCTTTTCAGTATGATTTCTTTGGTAGTGAGATATGTATACTTTTTGTTAAAAGTTTTGTTACATTCTTTGAATTTGTAGGGCTTCTCTTCAGTATGATTTCCCTGGTGTTTCATTAGTCACAATTTTTTATTAAAAGTTTTGCTACAATCTAAACATTCCTAAGGCTTCTCACCAGTATAAATTCCCTGGTGTCAAATAAGGTTTGATTTTACAATAAAAGCTTTGTGACATTCTTTACATTGGTATGCCTTCTCTCCAGTATGAATTCTCTGGTGTTGAGTAAGGTTTATTCATCAATAGAATGCTTTGCCACATTCTTTACATTTGGAGGTTTTCTCTCCAGTATGAATTCTCTGGTGGTGACTAAGGTCTGATTTTTCATTAAAGGCTTTGTTGCATGCTGTACGTTTTTAGGACTTCTCTCCTGTATGAGTACTTTGATGGCAAATAAGGTGTGATTTTGTATTAAAAGCTTTGTCACATCCTTTACATTGGTAGGGCTCCTCTCCAGGATGAATTCTTTGATGGCAAATAAGGTACAATTTGTCACTAAAAGCTTTCTTTCATATTGTACATTTGAAGGACTCCTCTCCATTATGAGTTCCCTGGTATTTAGTAAGTTGTAATCTTTGACAGAAAGTTTTGCCACATTTTTTATATTGATAGGGCTTTTCTCCAGTAAGAATTCTCTGGTGTTGAGTAAGACATATTCTTTGATAGACTGCTTTGCCACATTCTTACATTTTTAGGGTTTCTCTCCAATATGAATTCTCTGGTGGTGACTAAGGTCTGATTTTTTATTAAAGGCTTTCTTGCATGTTGTACATTTGTAATGCTTCTCCCCTGTATGAATTCTTTGATGGCAAATAAGGTTTGATTTTGTTAGGGGTCTCTGACCCAGTTGTGGCTCACCAGTAACTCCCAGAAAAAATGCTCCACAGACATGAGATCTCACACAAATGACTTTATTTATACAGACGGATAAAGTCCGCTCAGGGTGTAAAATAGAAAAAAAGAAGAAAGAAAAAATGGCGTACAGCTTCTCCCAGATATTGGAACCTCGCAGACTGGGAGGAACCAATCACAGAGGAGAATTCTTGCGGGCCAATAGCATGTTAGGATGTAATGTGAGAGGCAGCAAGATGGTGGCAGCATATGCCGGAAATTCCTGTAATGTAAGAGGCGGGCAGAACGCAGACTGACAGATGATGGGGAGCCTCGAAATTCCTGTAATGGAAGAGGCAAGTGGAGCACAGATTGACAAGTGGTTGGAAGGCGGAAAATTCCTGTAACGGGAGAGATGGGTGGCTTTATACCTTACAGATTTTCTATTAAAACCTTTGCCACATTCTTTACATTGGTAGGGCTCCTCTTCAGTATGAATTCTCTGGTGACAAATGAGGTATGATTTGTCACTAAAAGCTTTGTTGCATGCTGTACATTTGAAGGGCTTCTATCCAGTATGAATTCTCTGGTGTTTTGTAAGGTGTGATCTTTGATAGAAAGCTTTGCCACATTCTTTACATTGGCAGGGCTTCTCTCCAGTATGAATTCTCTGGTGTTGAGTAAGTTGTGATCTTCCACAGAAAGTTTTGCCACATTCTTTACATTTGTAGGGTTTCTCTCTAGTATGAATTCTCTGATGGCAAAAAAGGTTCAATTCATTTTTAAAAGCTTTGTTGCATGTTGTACATTTGAAGGGCCTCTCTCCCATGAGTTCTCTGGTGTTGAGTAAGGTGTGATCTTTGACAGAAAGTTTTGCCACATTCTTTACATTGGTAGGTCTTCTCTCCAGTATGAACTCTCTGGTGATGAATAAGGTATGATTTGTCACTAAAAGCTTTGTTGCATGCTGTACTTTTGAAGGGCTTCTCTCCAGTATAAATTCTCTGGTTTCCAGTAAGATGTGATCTTTGACAGAAAGTTTTGCCACATTCTTTACATTGGTAGGGCTTCTCTCCAGTATGAATTCTCTGATGACAAATAAGGTATGATTTTGCATTAAAAGCTTTGCTGCATGATGTTCATTTGTAGGGCTTCTCTCCAGTATGAATACTCTGATGGTAAATAAGGAGTGATTTTCCATTAAAAGTTTTTCCACATTCTTTACATTTGTGGAACATCTCTCCAGTATGAATTCTCTGCTGTTGAATGAGGCATGGTTTTTGGTAAATTAATTTCTGATGTTCACTCTCACTTAAAGTTCCCCATATTGTCCTGTGTTGTAAATAGTCAAGGTCACAATTTCCATATTTTCCATTAATCTTGTTTTGAAATATATGTCTTATGCCCTGGTCTGGTGAAAATTCTTTGGTATTATGAGATTTCATTGCTGAAATAATTGAAAGTTTAAAAAAATTACTTAGTAGACTTGGATGAATATATTTTGTATATATAAAAGGAAATTATAGCAGATTTAGCAATGTCAGGACATCATCAGTGTAGGACACTAGTAAACCATGGCCATCATTACTTCAGAAACATGTTACATAAAAATGTACAGTCACAAATATGTTGTAAAAATTATACAAGTTATTTTAGTGAGCACAATATCCAAGATGGCTATATTTATATGAATGGCAATATAGTATAGGAAAGGGATGTATCTTACTTTTATCAATCAAACTCTTTCCTCCTTTATTATATAGAATTGTGCAGTTAGGGAAAAAAATCTACAAGCAGCCTTCACTCAGTAGAATAAGTAAAATTTGAAACACACACCATTTCTGGGTTCTTTGAAGATTGTGTGTATACTGGTTTCTGTCTCCCAAGACACAGAGATCTGGAAATAACAAGATGATTTTGGATGCTAATACAACAGATTTTCAACAAGTTTCTTTTTTTTTGTGGTGCTGGGGATTGAACCCAGGGCCTTGTGCTTGCAAGGGAAGCACTCTACTGACTGAGCTATCTCCCCAGCCCTTAACAAGTTTTAAGAGGGTAGAAAATTTAAGAAGAAATATGGACAAAATTTTAAAGAGAAATATACATATGTGTCTAGAATATTCTACATGAAAACAAAATTGAGAGACAATAAAACCCTTGCACAGCCTATGTCTGTATTACTTAGATAAAGCCAAAACATGGAAATCAATAGTAATAAATTGCATTTTTAATACTTGTGTTATTTGCTGATTTGTTTCATTGTCAAATTCAACTTTGTGTATTTATTAATTGAACCATTGCATTTTAGTGTATTTATAGAAGGTGACCTGACACATGTAGCACAAGTATTATTTTAATTATCAGTTCTGTGATTACAAATATTGCATTTATTCTATTAGTATTAATCAAGAATATATTACATAACAGTCACCATGTGGTACAGCAAAACTATTGATCATGTTTTGTTGATTGAAATAAAAATTTGTAGACTTTGAGTAGCAGTTTCCAGTACTCTACAAAACACAGTACCTGGTGGCCACAATTATACTCTCTGAATTTAAAACTTTCACATGTGAATCAGATGATCCTGCAACTGACTTTCTGGGTCTGCTGCATTTCACATAATGTAGAATGTTGCATAGTAATCCCATATCATTTTAAATGACAATACATTTTATTTTATAGCAAAATAGTAATAGTATGTAAATACCATGTTTTTACTCATTCAGTCATTGATGGGTACATACATTTACTCTGTGAGTTGAATATTAAGAACAAGGCTTATATTATTACTGAATACAATAATGGAGATATGTTTTCAACATGCTGAATTATGTCTCATGGATACATATTTTGTACTGACATTTCTGAATCATGGGGTCATTCTACTTTTATTTATTTTTTATATGTGGTCCTTGGGATTAAGTCAAGGCATGCTACACAACTAAACTCCAATACAAGACCTTTAAAAATTGCTTGAGACATGTTTTTTCTAAGTTTCTGTGACCTGCCTCAAACTTGAAATCCTTTGGAATGTCCTCCCAATTTTTTGGGATTTCAAGCATGTAGCTTGAAACTGTACTTGACTATTTTTCATTGATTTCAAATTTTCCACATTGTTTTCACAAATGTCTTTATAATATACTGTTGACCATTTTTTAAATGTTCAAACAATTAAAAAGAGTACCACACATAAAGATGAAGGAAAAGAGGTACTAATCAATGTAATAAACCAAAACATTACAAATTGAACATTAGATTAGTGAGTTATGGAGTGCCCAAAGAATGCTAAGTAACCATTTAAAGGAAGTTCAGTAACCTAAGTTTAGAGAAAAATTGTTAATATAAAGAAGCAGAAATTTTGTATGTGAAGAATTCCTTAAGGGAATGTTTCTGAGAGAGGCAGGCATGGTGTACAAATCTGTAGTCCTAGCAACATTGGTGAGGCTGAGCAAGAAGGACCATGAGTTCAAAGTCAATCTTAGCAACTTAGTGAGATCCTGTGAAAAATGAAAAACTTATAGAATATATATATATATATATATATATATATATATGTATAGGAAGTGGGAATAAAAATATATAAAGGGAAGTATGAGAAGAATTAAAGCATGCCACTATGAAATGCAGTAAACCACATGTTAAACCATTAACCAAATTAGTAAAAAATAATATAAGAAATATAGACTAAACTTACAAGATAGGAGTAGTGAGTTCTTCACTTTTAAAATTTTATTAGATTATTAATGCATTATTATAAAGGAAATCAAAACAACTTAACTAACAATATTAAATCTAAAAGAAGGAACTGCCACATCAGTAGCAAGAAATGGAGCATTACCTACTCTTAAGAACCTCCAGTTCCAGGCTGCTGGATAAGATGAGAGACCCAGGAAAAGGGTGAAGCCTCTGCCCTGCAGACCTCCAGAACTATTGCTGTGACTGCTTACTCATTGACCTAGGCTGTGCAAGACTGGGAGACCTCTCTGCATGACCTGATGGTGGCATTTATCTTTCCAAACCCAGACCCAGGATTCCTTGACTGTCAAGTCTCCTGGCCCAATCATGTTCAAAGTTACACTGAAAATAGCACCATTGAAAGTATTTCAAGAAGAATGGTTGTGAATCAAAAGTGCCAATTCTAGCGGGGGGGGGTGAAAGGATGACAGAAAGTTTGGCTAATCAGCACAGACTAGGGCCCTCCACATCCACTCTGTGCAGGTTCCATTAGATGACACCTCATCCTGAGAAAGCAAACAAAAGTCTATTCATCCCAGAAGGTGAGCAAAGTTGTGGAATATGATGGGTGGAACAGTGAGCACTTTTTGACAGTTGATGTTTGTTCTATCAAAGACAGACCCTGCAGGCTAACAAACTATTTGTCCAAGTGGAAATGCCCAACATCCTTCAGAAATATTTACTGGGCAATTTTAGAATACCTGTGTATATATTATAATACAGCTGCTCTCAACTTGCACTCTAACCATTTTAAAACTTTTGCTACATCTGTACATTCTAAATTTTAAACAGGTTTCTGATATATTTTACAGTTATAATATAATGTTACATAAATACCCATTTGTTTTAAAATGTCATAAATGTCTTCTGGAAGTGACATTGAAGTGGAGTTGTTAGACTACCTCTAGGAATGACATAGTTCACATTTACTCAAGGAGTTAGAAGACATGGAGAAGACTTTGACCTTGAGAAGAAAGGATCCTGGGCCAGACTGGTTATGTGTAAATTACATTTTTCATATTATAACCATTGCTTGGTGTATGCATTTTACTCCTCATTCCTGAATATATATTTGACAATGCTAAGTATTTTTTTAGAAATATTGACTTTTTAGATACTGTAATGTTCAAAGTAGAAGTGGTAAAATATAACACATTTTGTAAATTACTTTATTTTAAACATTTCTAGAAAATGTTTTGCAGAGGACAATAGCCAAAACACCTGTTGAGTAATAAGCATTATATGGTGGTTCTCTAGATCACCATGCCAGTGTGCTTACAATGAGGCTAAATTAACCATTGATCTAATGTCTGTGGGTTTTGTTTTACTTTGCTCTGTACAGTGTATATAAAGAAAAAAACAAATTGTAATGTACAACTAGTTTTTCTAGATATCAATGAGGTTACCACTGTATGACAAAAGTAGAATTAGTAAACAAATTTTGTATGTCTTTTGCTAAAACTCCTATGAAGGATTTTCTTCTTAAAATTGGATCATTATAGCACACTGGGTTGGTGAAGGACCAGAATGCTCATATTTTTAAAGTCATTTTCAAATTAGAAGTATTGTTATATATGTGCAGTTTCTTCAAGACTGTAATGTACATCGTGGACAAATTGAGTTTTTAATTGAAACATCTAGTCTGTCTAGATGTTTAGAAGTGCCTGATGAATATTAAATGTACAGGTACTAAAATATCACTTCATAAATCTAAATGTTCTCTTGATATGTGGAGGCTAACACACAATAAGGTGGGGGGACAAAGAATAAAATTTTATTGGATTAAATAAAGTGAAATTAAGGGAAGGAAGTGTAGATGGGTAAAAGAATGGTAATAGAAAGTCAGACATGTATTTCCTATGTTCATGTATGAATACACAAGCAGTGTAATAACACATTGCATACCACCAGAAACATGGAAAGGTTTATTCCATGTATGTACATACGTATTGGGTCCTGCTAATATTGATCTCTCCCTTAAATAATAGGTTTTGGGAACCTATAGGGTCATGATAAGCCTATTTGGGGAAACTGCAAAACCAAAGATCTGTACTGCTAGAGGGGAAGATACATGAACAACATGAAAAAACAAGGGAAGAAAGTGTTCCAAACAAATGTAGATTCTATATTCAGAGAGCCCAGGGACAGCATGGTAGAAGAAATGTCAGAAAAGGCTTTCAGAATATACATAATTAAATTGATTTATGAAGCAAGTGATGAAAAAAAGAGTAAATGCAGGCAACGAATGATCACTCCAATAAGCAGTTGAAAGAGCAAACGCAGGAAGGAAAGATCACTGCAACAAAGACATAGAGATTCCCCCCCCAAAAAAACCCAGAAATCCTTGAAATAAAGGAAACAATAAAGTAAATAAAAAAACTCAATGGATAGTATCAACAACAGACTAGGTCACTTAGTAGAAAAAAACCTGATAATGAAGACAAAATATTTAATCTTGAAAACAAACTTAACCAAACAGAGAAGATGGTAAGAATCATGAACAATGTCTCCAAGAACTCTGGGACATCATGAAAAGATCAAATTTAAGAATTATTGGGACTGAGGAAGGCACAGAGATAAAAACCAAAGGAATGAACAACCTATTCATTGACTTGATATTAAAAAATTATGTGGCCTGACCCCTGCACCGAGGTTGGGCACCATTACTGGTAGGTCACAATTGTGGAGCACACGGGCAGGTGAATCAGGCCACCTGCATCACAGAGCTAGCCTGCAGGCACCCAACTTGCCTGCATTGCAGAGCTAGGTGACAGGCAGCAAACCGCCCAACCACCAGGCAGAAGTCAGATGCCATCACTGAGTGACCTCACCTGACCTCTGCATCGAGGTCGGGGACATCACTGAGTGACCTCACCTGACCACCACATGGAGGTCTGTTGCCATCGCAGAGTAAGCCGGCAGACGAGCCAAACATCTTGCATCATGAAGCTAGCCAGAGGCTTCTTTTTAGGCTGGTACAGGCATTTTGAATTATATCTGAGGATGTGGCCATCATCATTGAAAGGGAAGCTCACTTCCTGAGCACCAACAGGAGACTAGAGAACCTTTGACAAGAACCAGGAGTCAAGAAGAGGAGGTATTGTGAGACTCGGGACCAACTCAGAGCCACCAGGTGAGTCTTTCCTACTGGGCAGGTTCCCCAGATGGGGCAGTAGTCCTGAAACACAGGGAACTTCATGGAGTAGAGTGGCCCAGTGAGACTCCCCTGCTGGAGCCATGAAATCAGTCAAACAGGAGCATTGCACAAGAAGGCTGCACCGCAAGAGACATCAATGCGGAGTGAGGGTCTGAGGCCCAGGCAGTCGCTCTGGTCCCCAAAGAACTTAGCATAGGAAGGCCAATCAGTGAGGGATTCCCTCAGAGGGCAAGGCTCCCCAGGCCAGGTGGTAGGTCAGAATCCCTGGGAATGTCACAGAGGAGGACTGCCCAGTCCAGGTGGTTCTTCTGGACCAAAGGGAACCTCTCAGAGGAGAGCTTCCCAGCAAAACTTTCCAAGTATGTGAGTCTTCCCCACTGGGCAAGGCTTTCCCACCAGGGCAGTAGAACAAGAGACACTGGCCCAGATCAGACGTGCCCCAGTCTGCAGTCTAGACCTCTTTGGCTGATTATCAGTCAACAAGTGGAGGCACCTCTGCCCACTGAGAGGGAATATACCCCAACTGAATGTCATCACCCCTAGAGGGGCATCTTCCTTGTGAAGCACCACATTATCAAGTTCCTACAAGACTTCAGGCTACTGAAGGCTAAGGGGTGAGTTACTGGAAATCTACAAAGACAATATAGTCAGTAGAGGAAATCTGTAATATCTCAGAGTTGCACTACTAGACAGGTAGATACCTGAACAATATGAGAAAACAAGAGAAGAAAATGTCCCAAACAAACTTAGATGGTACAGCAATAAAATCCAATGACAGCATGGCAGAAGAAATGTCAGGAATGGAGTTCAGAAGGTACATAATTAAAATAACCAGGGAAGCAAAAGATGATATAAAAGAGCAAATGCAGGCATTAAATGATCACAACAATCAACAAATAAAAGAGCAAATACAGGAGGCAAAAGATCATTTCAATAAAGAGTTAGTGATACTAAAAAAAAATCAAACAGAAATCCTTGAAATGAAGGAAACAATAAAACAAAAACTCCATAGAAAGCATAACAAATAGGATAGAATACCTGGAAGACAGAACCTCAGACACTAAAAACAAAATATTTAATCTTGAAAACAAAGTTGACCAAACAGAGAAGATGGTAAGAAATCATGAACAGAATCTACAAGAATTATGGGATATCATGAAAAGACAAAATTAAAGAATTATTGGGATTGAGGAAGGCAAAGAGAAACAAACCAAAGGAATGAATAATGTATTCAATGAAAAAATATCAGAAAATTTCCCAAATCTAAAGAATAAAATTGAAAATCAAGTGCCAGAGTCTTATAGGACTCCAAATACACAAAATTAAAACAGACCCACACACCAAGGCACATTATTATGAAAATACCTAACATACAGAATAAAGACAGAATTGTAAAGGCTTCAAGATAAAAGAATCAAATTACATTCAGGGGAAACCAATAAGGATATCAGCACATGTTTCAATTCGGACCCTAAAAGCTAGAAGGGCCTGAAACAACATATATCAAGCCCTGAAAGAAAACGATGCCAACCAAGAATCTTATACCCAGTCAATCTTACCTTCAGATTTGATGATGAAATAAAATCCTTCCATGATAAACAAAAGTTAAAAGAATTTACAAAAAGAAAGCCAGCATTACAGAACATACTCAGCATAATATTGCATGAGGAAGAGATGAAAAACAATTATGCAAATCAGCAAAGGGAGGAACTAGCCTAAAGGAATAGCCAAATAAAGGAGAAATCAAGTCATGTCAAAAAACAGAAGTGAGGGCTGGGGAGATAGCTCAGCTGGTAGGGTGCTTGCCTCACAAACACATGGACCTGATTTTGATCCCCAGTACTGCAAAAAAAAAAAAAAAAGAAAGAAAAAGAAAAAAAAAAGAAATTAGCCAAATGACTGGAAATACAAATCATGTCTCAGTAATAACACTGACTGTTAATGGCCTGAACACATCAATCAAAAGACATAGACTGGCAGATAGAATTAAAAAGAAATATCTAACACTATGCTGACTGCAAGAGACTCTCCTCATAGAGAGAGATACCCACAGAGTAAAGGTGAAAGGATGGGAAAAAACATACCATGCACATGGACTCAGCATAAACACTAGAGTATCCATCCTCATATCAGATAATGTGGACTTCAAGCCAAATGTAGAAGGGATAAAGAAGAGCATTTCATACTGCTTAAGGGAAGCATAAATCAGCAAGACATAAAAATCATAAAAACCTATGCCCCAAACTGTTGCTCATCCATATGCGTCTAACAAATTCTTCTCAATTCCAGAAATCGAATAGACCGCAACACAATAATACTAGGTGATTTTAACACACCTCTCTCACCACTGTACAGATCCTCCAAACAAAAATGGAACAAAGAATCCAAAGATCTAAATAACACAATCAATAATTTAGACTTAATGCACACATATAGAATATACAATCCAACAAAGTGTGAATACACTCTCTTCTCAGCAGAACATGAATCCTTCTCTAAAAGAGACCATATATTATGTCACAAAGTTAATGTTAGCAAATACAAGAAGATAGAGATAATACCTTGTATTCTATCAGATCATAAAGGATTAAAATTAGAAATAAATGACAGAATAGAAAACAGAAACTTCTCCAACACCTGGAGATTAAATAATATGCTATTTTATGATGAATGGATAACAGAAGACGACAGGAGGGAAATTTAAAAATTCTTAGAAGTAAATGAGAACAAAGAAACACCATATGAAAATCTGTGGGACACTATGAAAGCACTACTTAGAGAAAAATTTCTTTCATGGAGTGCATTCAATAAAAGAAGAAAAAAAAATCAACAAAAATGACCTAACACTACAGCTCGAAATGCTAGAGAAAGAAGAACAGAGTAATAGAAGACAGGAAATAGTTAAAATCAGAGCTGAAATAAATAACTTGAAACAAAAGAAAAAAATCAAAAAATTGACAAAATAAATGGTTGGTTCCTTGAAAAAATAAACAAAATTGATAAACTCTTAGGCACACTAACAAAGAAAAGTAGAGAGAAAATTCAAATTACTAAAATATGGAATGAACAAGGAAATATCACAACAAACACGAGTTAAATATGAAACATAATTAGAAGCTGTTTTGAAAATCTATACTCCAACAAAATAGAAAATCTTGACGACATCAACAGTTTTCTAAAGACGAATGAATGACCTAATCTGAACCAGGAGGAAATACACAATTTAAATAGATCAATTTCAAGTAATGAAAGAGAAGAAGTCATCAAAAGCCTACAAACAAAGAAAAGTCTGGGACCAGATGGATTCTCAGCTGAGTTCTACAAAACCTTTAAAGAAGAGCTCATTCATGAAATAGAAGAGGAGGAAACTCTCCCAAACTCATTCTATGCAGCCAATATCACCCTGGTAACTAAACCAGACAAAGACACATCAAGGAAAGAAAATTTCAAACCAATATCCTTAATGAATATTCATGCAAAAATTCTAAACAAAATCTTAGCAAATTACATACAAAAATATATTAAAAAGATAGTGCACCACGATCAAGTGGGTTTTATCCCAGTGATGCAAGTTTGGTTCAACATTTGGAAATCAATAAAGGTAATTCACCATATCAAGAGACTTAATGTCAAGAATCACATGATTATTTTGATAGATGCAGAAAAAGCATTTGATAAAATACAGCATCCCTTCATGCTCAAAACTCTAGAAAAAATAGGGATAGTGAGAGCATTCCTTAACATTGTAAAGGCCACCTATGCTATGCCGATGGCCAATATCATTCCAAATGATGAAAAACTGAAAGAATTCCCACTAAAAATAAAACAAGGACGGGATGCCCTCTTTCACCACTTCTATTCAACATTGTCCTCGAAACTCTAGCCAGAGCAATTAGACAGATGAAGGGAATTAAAGGGATACAAATACGAAAGGAAGAACTCAAACTATCCCTATTTGCTGATGACATGATTATATATTTAGAGGAATGAAAAAATTCCACCAGGAAACTTTCAGAACTCATAAGTGAACTCAGTATAGTAGCAGGATATAAAATTAATGCTCATAAATCTAATGCATTTTTATACATAAGTGATGAAACTTTAGAAACAGAAGTTAGGAAAGTTACCCCATTCACAATAGCTTCAAAAAAATGAAATACTTGGGAATCAATCTCACAAAAGTGGTGAAAGTCCTCTATAATGAGAACTACAGAACATGAAAGAAAGAAATTAAAGAAAAGCTTAGAAGATGGAAAGATCTCCCATGTTCTTGGAAAGGCAGAATTAATATTGTCAAAATGACCATACTACCAAAACTATTCTACATATTCAATGCAATTCCAATTAAAATTCCAATGACATACTTCTCAGAAATACAGCAAGCACTCATGAAATTCGTCTGAAAGAATAAGAAACCCAGAATAGCTAAAGCAATCCTTAGCAGGAAGAATGAAACAGGGGGTATTGCAATACCAGAACTTCAACTATACTACAAATCTATAGTAACAAAAACATAATGGTATTGGTACCAAAATAGACAGGAAGATCAATGATGGAGAACAGTGGACACGGACATGAAACCAAATAAATACAATTATCTCATACTACACAAAGTTGCCAAAAATATGCAATAGAGTAAAGATAGCCTCTCAACAAATGGTGCTGGGAAAACTGGAAATCCATATGCAAGAGAATGAAACAAAACCCCTCTCTCTCACCCTGCACAAAAATCAACTCAAAGTGGATCAAGGACCTCGGAATCAGACCAGAGAACCTTCATCTTATAGAAGAAAAAGTAGGTTGCAATCTTCAACATGTTGGCTTAGGATAAGACTTCCTTAACAGGATTACCATAGCACAAGTAATAAAAGCAAGAATCAATAACTGGGATAGATTTAAACTAAAAAGTCTTCTCTCAGCAAAGGAAACTATCAGCAATATGAAGAGAGAGCTTACAGAGTGGGAGAAAATCTTTTCCACTCATACTTCATATAGAGCACTAATTTCTAGAATCCATAAAGAATTCAAAAAACTCTACACAAAGAGTACAAATAACCTAATCAACAAATAGGCTAAGGAAATGAACAGACACTTCACAGAGGAAGATCTACAGCAATCACCAGATATATGAAAAAATGTTCAGCATCTTCAGTAATAAGTGAAATGCAAATCAAAACTACCCTAAGATTACATCTCACCCTAATTAGAATGGAGATTATCAAGAATACAAGCAACAATAGATGTTGGCGAGGATGTGGGGAAAAGGGTACACTCATACATTGCTGGTGGGACTGTACATTAGTGCAGCCACTTTGGAAAGCAGTGTGGAGGTTCCTTAGAAACTTGGAATGGAATCACCATCTGACCCAACTGTTCCACTCTTCAGCCTCTACTCAGGACTTAAATGTGAATAGTACAAAGATGCAGCCTCATCAATGTTCATAGCTGCTCAATTCACATTAGTTAGATGTGGAACCAACCTAGATGCCCTTCAGTTGATGAATGGATAAAGAAACTATATATACAATGGAATATTACTCAGCAATAAAATTCATAAATTTATGGCATTTACAGGCAAATGGAGGAAATTAGAGAATATCATGCTAAGTGAGATAAGCCAATCTCAATAAAAAAGGACCAATGATCTCGCTGATAAGTGGATGATGACACATAATGGGGGATGGGAGAGAGGTAAGAATGGAGGAAGGAGGGACTGTATAGAAAGGAAAAAGGTGTGGGAGGGGTGGAGGAGAAGGAAAATTAACTGAATGAATCAAAATTTTTTACACTAGGTAAATATAGGATTACACAAATGATATGCCTCTACTTCATGTACAAACAGAAAAACAAGATGTATCCCATTTTTTTACAATAAAAATAAATTTTAAAAATACAAAGAAAAGGAAATAGTAAAAATACAATATTTTAATCTATTAATAAATATTCAGTGTATGGTGAACAAACTTTAAAACTTAGTTACAAAGCAGGATCTAACATTTATATAGGTAAGAATTTATGTAGGTATCATTATACTTGAAGAAGATATTAAATAAACTCAAATCACCATAAATTATCAAAATAAAAAAATTCCACAAACCTGAAGAATGAAATGAAAAATCAAATGGAAGAGAGTTATAGAACACCACATGATCAAAATTACAACAGATCCACACAAAGTCACATTATAATGAATATGCCTCATATACAAAATAAAGAAAGAATTTTGAAGGCTAGAAGAGAAAAGCATCAGACTACATATAGTGGGAAACCAATATGGATATCAGCAGATTTCCCTGCCTGGGCCCTAAGAGTTAGAAGCAACTGGAACAACATATTTCAAGTTGTGAAAGAACATAGTTGCTAACAAAGAATCCTATACCCAGCAAAAGTAACCTTCAGATTTGAAGATGAAAAAAAAAATCCTTCCATGATAAACAAAAGTTAAAAGAATTTACAAATAGAAAGCCTGTGCTACAGAATATTCTCAGCAAAATATTCCATGTGGAGGAAATGGAAAACAGCAAAGTAGGTCAGCAAAGGGAGAAATTACCTTAAAGGAAAAAAAAAACAATCAAAGGAGATACCAACTCAAGTTAAAAACCAAAAATTAACCCAAATGACTGGAACTACAAATCATATATCAATAATAACCCTGAATGTTAATGACCTAAAGTCATCAATCAAAAGAGATAGGTTGGCAGAATGGATAAAAAAAAAAAAAAGACCCCACAATATGCTGCCTTAACGAGACTCATCTTATAGAAAAAGACAACTGCAGACTAAAGGTAAAAGGATGGAAAAAACCTACCACACACAGGGACTCAGTAAAAAATCAGGGGTTCCATTCTTATATTAGATAGATGGACTTCAAGTCTTAGTCAGAAGGGATAAAAAAGGATATTTCATGCAGTTTAAGGGAAACATAAATCAGGAAGACATAATTATCATAAATATTTATGCCCCAAACTATGGTGCATCCATGCACATCAAACAAATCCATCTCAATATCAGGAATGAAAGAGACCAACATAATAATTCTGGGTAACTTTAATTCACCAATATCACCACTGGATAGATCTCCCAAACTAAATCTAAACAAATAAAATATAGAATTCAATAAAACATAGAATTCAATAACTTGAGCTTAACAGACATGTATAGAATATTCAATCCATCAACAAATGAATACACTTTCTCACAGCAGCACATGGATTCTTCTCTAAAACAGACCATATGTTATGCCACAAAGCAGCCCTTAGCAAATACAAAAAAAGAGATACTATCTTGCATTTTCTCAGATCATAATGGAATGAAATTAGAAATCAATGACAAAATAAAAAACAGAAACTACTCCAACACCTACAGACTAAATAATATGCTACTGAATGAAGCAAGGGTAAAGGAACACATCAAGAAGAAAATAAAA
This sequence comes from Sciurus carolinensis, assembly GCF_902686445.1. NCBI lineage: Eukaryota > Metazoa > Chordata > Mammalia > Rodentia > Sciuridae > Sciurus > Sciurus carolinensis. Next base: position 1,654,096 of record NW_025920148.1, read on the forward strand.
AAAATATTCATAGAGGTAAATGAGATTGATCATACAACATATCAAAACCTCTGGGACACCATAAAAACTACTAAGAAGAAAATTCATTGCATGGAGCTCATCCAAGAAAATTATAAAAAGTCAACAACTAAATGACCTAACTTTACATCTCAAAGCACTAGAAAAGGAAGAACATAGCAACATCAGGTAATAATTAACATCAGAGCTGAAGTCAATGGAATACAAACAAAAGAAACAATTCAAAAATTCACAAAACAAAAAGTTGTTTTTTTGAAAAAGTGAACAAAATAGGTAAACCCCTAACCACACTAACAAAGGAGAGAAAAGACTAATATAACAAAAATTGATGTTGAAAAAGGAATTATCGAGGCAGTTTCAAGATGGCGGACTAGGGGGCAGCTGCATTTCACATTGCTCCAGGACGCAAGATTCAAAAGAGGAGATAGTGAGAGACTTGGGACCAACACAAAGCCGCTGGGTGAGTCTCTTTCATTGGGGAGGTGTCCCAGATGGGGCAGTAGCCCTGGAATGCAGGGAACTTTGTGAAGTAGAGTCACCCGGTGAGACGCCCCTCCCCCCACTGGAGCGGTAAACACGGACAACTGGGATCATCGTAGAGGAGGCAGCTCAGCACAGCGCTTGGACTCGAAGCAACCACTGGGGCTCCGGGCGACTGCCTGAGGAGGAGCTGCTTGGCGAGCTGTTTAGACCCAGAACGACCACTTCTGAACACCGGGGGGCTGCACGGAGGAAGAGGAGAAGCGCGGTGGGTCACTTGGTCTAGGAGTGACTGCATCAGAGCCACAGGTGGTTGCCAGAGGAGGAGGCAAGTGGTGAGTTGATTGGACTAAAAGAGACCACTCCTGATCACCGGTGGCCTGCCTGGAGGAGGAGCATAGTGGGTCACTTGGTCTCGGAGCCACCGCTCCTGAACACCTGGGGGGCTACCCCGAGGAGGAGGAGGAGAAACAGGGCGGGTCACTTGGACTTGGAGTGACTGCCTAGGGCTACTGGCAGTTGGCGGGAGGAGGAGACCCGAAGTAAATTGCTTGGACTCCTAGTGACTGTGTCGGAAACCCAGCCGCTGTCTGGAGGAGGAAGTGTGTGGCAGGTCTCTGGGTATCGGAGCTATTGTATGGGGCTCCAGGTGGTGGCTCAGAGGAGGGGCTGCATAGCCAGGCAATTAGGTGCAGAGCAGGGTCCCAGGAGCTAGGTGGCTTCTTGCTGGAAGAGCTGCACAGAGACACGCCTAGGGGCAGAGTGAAATTTCCAGGACTGCGGGCAGAGTCTCTGGGAGAGGCAGCCTAAGGAGACTCGACTGCAAAGGGTGAGGCTCCCAAGCCCAGGAGGTAGGTCCGGGCCCCTGGGAACATTGCAGAGGAAGACAGCCCAGCCCAGGTGGTAGTTGTAGATTGAGGGGAACCTCTAGGAGGGGAACTGAACAGCAAGACGTGCCCACCGAGTGAGTCTACCCTGCTGGGTGAGGTTTTCCAACAGGGACGGTAAAACCAGAGACACAGGCACAAACAGGACTTGCCTCAGACTGCAGCCTAGTTCCCTGTTGGATGACGATTGGTCAACAAGTGGAGGCACATCTGCCCACTAGCAGGGAATATACGCCACCTGAGGGTCACCACCCCTAGAGAGGCAGCTTCTTCGTGGAGCTCCGCATTATCAACTTTCTCCAAGACTTCAGGCTACTGAAGGATAAGAGGGGATATACTAGCAATCTTCAAGGACATTATAAGTCGATAGAGGAAATCTGCAATATCTTAATGACCCACTGATTCCTGAACAATATGAGAATACAAGGGAAGAAAATGCCCCGAACAAATCTAGATGTTACATCAATAAAATCCAATGACAGCATGGCAGAAGAAATGACAGAAAGGGAGTTCAGAATGTACATAATTAAAATGATTAGGGAAACAAACGACGAGATGAAAGAGCAAATGCAGGCATTGAATGATGAGATGAAGGAGCAAATGCAGACATTGACTGATGAGATGAAAGAGCAAATGCAGGCATTGAATGATAGCACCAATCGACAGTTAAAAGAGCAAATACAGGAAGCAAAAGATCATTTCAATAAAGAGTTAGAGATATTGAAAAAAAAAACAAACAGAAATCCTTGAAATGAAGGAAACAATAAACCAAATTAAGAACTCCATAGAAAGCATAACCAATATGATAGAACACCTGGAAGAGAGAACTTCAGATATTGAAGACAAAATATTTAACCTTGAAAGGAAAGTTGAACAAACAGAGAAGATGGTAAAAAATCATGAACAGAATCTGCAAGAATTATGGGATATCATGAAAAGGCCAAATTTGAGAATTATTGGGATGGAGGAAGGCTTAGAGAAACAAACCAAGGAATGAATAATCTATTCAATGAAATAATATCAGAAAATTTCCCAAATCTGAAGAATGAAATGGAAAATCAAGTCCAAGAGGCTTACAGGACTCCAAATACACAAAATTACAACAGACCCACACCAAGGCACTTTATAATGAAATTACCTAACATACAAAATAAAGACAGAATCTTAAAGGCTGTGAGGGAAAGGAACCAAATTACATTCAGGGGGAAACCAATATGGATATCAGCAGATTTTTCAATCCAGACCCTAAAAGCTCAGAGGGCCTGGAACAACATTTTTCAAGCTCTGAAAGAAAATGGATGCCAACCAAGAATCTTATACCCAGCAAAACTTACCTTCAAATTTGACAATGAAATAAAGTCATTCCATGATAAACAAAAGCTAAAAGAATTTACAAAAAGAAAGCCAGCATTACAGAACATTCTCAGCAAAATATTTCATGAGGAAGAGATAAAAAACAAAGAAGCATATCAGCAAAGGGAGAAATTACCCTAAAGGAACTGTCAAATAAAGGAGGAATCAAGATGTGTCAAAAAATAAATAAATAAATAAATAAAATTTTAAATATGAACCAAATGACCTGGAATACAAATCATATCTCAATAATAACCCTGAATGTTAATGGCCTGAATTCATCAATCAAAAGACATAGACTGGCAGATTGGATTAAAAAGAATGATCCAAAAATATGTTGCCTGCAAGAGACTCACCTCATAGAAAGAGATACCCATAGACTAAAGGTGAAAGGATGGGGAAAAACATACCATGCACATGGACTCAGCAAAAAAGCTGGAGTATCATTTCAGATAATGTGGACTTCAAGCCAATGTTAGTTAGAAGGGATAAAGAAGGACATTTCATACTGCTTAAGGGAACCATAAATCAGCAAGATATAACAATCATAAACATCTATGCCCCAAACAGTGGCTCATCCATGTATGTCAAACAAATCCTTCTCAATTTTAGAAACCTAATAGACCATAACACAATAATACTAGGTGATTTTAACATGCCTCTCTCACCACTGGGCAGATCTTCCAAACAAAATTTGAGCAAGGAAACCGTAGATCTCAATAACACAATCAATAATTTAGACTTAACAGACATTTATAGAATATACCATCCAACCAAGAGTGAATACACTTTCTTCTCAGCAGCACATGGATCCTTCTCTAAAAGAGACCATATATTATGTCACAAAGTTAATGTTAGCAAATACAAGAAGATAGAGACACTACCTTGTATTCTATCAGATCATAATGGATTGAAGTTAGAAATAAATGAAAGACTAAAAAACAGAAACTATTCCAACACCTGGAGATTAAACAATATGCTATTATATGATGAATGGATAACAGAAGATATTAGGAAGGAAATTAAAAATTCTTAGAGATAAATGAGAACAAAGAAATATCAGAACAAAATCTCTGGGACACTATGAAAGCAGTACTTAGAGGAAGATTTATTTCATGGAGCGCATTTAATAAAAGAAGTAAAACTCAAAAAATTAATGACCTAACACTACAGATCAAAGCCCTAGAAAAAGAAGAACAGACCAACACCAAAAGTAGTAGAAGACAGGAAATAGTCAAACTCAGAGCTGAAATCAACGAAATTTAAAGAAAAGAAACAATAAAATAAATTGACAAAATAAAGAGTTGGTTCTTCGAAAAAATAAACAAAATTGATAAACCTTTAGCCACACTAACAAAGAGAAGATGAGAGAAAACCCATATCACTAAAATTTGGAATGAACAAGGAAATATCACAACAGACACGACTGAAATACAAAACGAAATTAGAAGCTATTTTGAAAATCTATACTCCAAAAAAATAGAAAATTTTGAAGACATCAACAGGTTTCTAGAGACATATGAATTGCCTAAACTGAACGAGGAGGAGTTACAAAATTTAAATACACCAATTTCAAGTAATGAAATAGAAGAAGTCATCAATAGCCTACCAACAAAGAAAAGTCCAGGACCAGATGGGTTCTCAGCCGAGTTCTACAAAACCTATAAAGAAGAGCTCATTCCAATACTTCTCAAACTATTCCATAAAATAGAAGAGGAGGGAACCCTCCCAAACTCATTCTATGAAGCCAATATTACCCTGATACCTAAACCAGACAGAGACACATCGAGGAAAGAAAATTTCAGACCAATATCCTTAATGAACATCGACGCAAAAATTCTCCACAAAATTTTAGCAAATTGCATACAAAAACATATTAAAAAGATAGTGCACCATGATCAAGTGGGTTTCATCCCAGGGATGCAAGGTTGGTTCAACATCAGGAAATCAATAAATGTCATTCACCATATCAATAGACTTAAAGTTAAGAATCACATGATTATTTTCGATAGATGCAGAAAAATCATTTGATAAAATACAACACCCCTTCATGCTCAAAGCACTAGAAAAAATAGGGATAGTGGGAACATTCATTAACATTGCAAAGGCCATCTATGCTAAGCCCATGGCTGATATCATTCTAAATGCTGAAAAACTGAAAGCATTCCCTCTAAAAACTGGAACAAGGCAGGGATGCCCTCTTTCACCACTTTTATTCAATATCGTCCTTGAAACTCTAGCCAGTGCAATTAGACAGACCAATGAAATTAAAGGGATACGAATAGGAAAAGAAGAACTCAAACTATCCCTATTTGCTGATGATATGATTGTATACTTAGAGGAACCAGGAAATTCCACCAGAAAACTTTTAGAACCTATAAGTGAATTCAGTAAAGTAGCAGGATATAAGATCAATGCACATAAATCTAAGGCAATTTTATACATAAGCGATGAATCTTCAGAAAGAGAAATCAGGAAAACTACCCCATTCACAATAGCTTCGAAAAAAATAAAATACTTGGGTATCAATCTCACAAACGAGGTGAAAGAACTCTACAATGAGAACTACAGAACACTAAAGAAAGAAATTCAAGAAAACCTTAGAAGATGGAAAGATCTCCCATGTTCTTGGATAGGAAGAATTAATATTGTCAAAATGGCCATACTACCAAAAGTGCTATATGGATTCAATGCAATTCCAATTAAAATCCCAAAGATGTACCTTACAGAAATAGAGCAAGCAATTATGAAATTCATCTGGAAGAATAAAAAACCCAGAATAGCTAAAGCAATGCTTGGCAGAAAGAGTGAAGCAGGGGGTATCGCAATACCAGATCTTCAACACTACTACAAAGCAATAGTAACAAAAATGGCATGGTATTGGTACCAAAATAGAAAGGTGGATCAATGGTACAGAATGGAGGGCACGGACACAAACCCAAATAAATGCAATTTTCTCATACTAGACAAAGGGGCCAAAAATATGCAATGGAGAAAAGATAGCCTCTTCAACAAATGGTGCTGGGAGAATTGGAAATCCATATGCAACAGAATGAAACTAAACCCATATCTCTCACCATGCATGAAACTAAACTCAAAATGGATTAAGGATCTTGGAATCAGACCAGAGACCTTGCATCTTATAGAAGAAAAAGTAGGTCCAGAACCTCAACATGTCGGCTTAGGACCAGACTTCCTCAACAGGACTCCCATAGCACAAGAAATAAAAGCAAGAATTAATAACTGGGATATATTCAAACTAAAAAGCTTTCTCTCAGCAAAGGAAACTACCAGCAATGTGAAGAAAGAGCTTACAGAGTGGGAGAAAATCTTTGCCAATCATACTTCAGATAGAGCGCTAATCTCCAGAATCTATAAAGAACTCAAAAAACTCTACACCAAGAATGCAAATAATCCAGTTGACAAATGGGCTGAGGAAATGAATAGACACTTCACAGAAGAAGATCTACAAGCAATCAACAAACATGTGGAAAAATGTTCAACATCTCTAGTAATAAGAGAATGCAAATCAAAACCACCCTAAGATTCCATCTCACCCCAATTAGAATGGCGATTATCAAAAATACAAGCAACAACAGGTGTTGGCGAGGATGTGGGGAGAAAGGTACACTCTTACATTGCTGGTGGGGCTGCAAATTAGTGCAGCCACTCTGGAATGCAGTGTGGAGACTCCTTAGAAAACTTGGAATGGAACCACCAGTTGACCCAGCTGTCTCACTCCTTGGCCTATACCCAAAGGACTTAAAATCAGCATATTACAGAGATACAGCCACATCAATGTTCATAGCTGCTCAGTTCACAATAGCCAGATTGTGGAACCAACCTAGATGTCCTTCAATTGATGAATGGATAAAGAAAATGTGGTATATATATACAATGGAATATTACTCCGCAATGAAGAATGATAAAATTATGGCATTTGCAGGCAAATGGATGAAATTGTAGAATATCATGCTAAGTGAGATAAGCCAATCTCAAAAAACCAATGGATGAATGATATCGCTAATAAGTGGATGATGACAGGGGTTAGTGTTAGGGTTAGAGTTAGGGTTAGGGAGGGGGGCAAGAATGTAGGAAGGAAGGACTGTATAGAGGGAAAAGAGGGGTGGGAGGGGTGAGGGGGAAGGGGAAAAATAACAGAATGAATCAAACAACATTACCCTATGTAAATTTATGATACGCAAATGGTATGCCTTTATGCCATGTACAGAGAAACAACATGTGTTCCATTTGTTTACAATAAAAATAAAAAAAACAGCCTCAAAAAAAAAGGAAAAGGAATTATCATGACAGGAAATACATAACACAATTAGAAGCTACTTTGAAAATCTATACTCCAACAAAATCAAAATTATTGAAGATATTGACAAATTTCTAGACATATATGATCATCCCAAAATAAACCTGAAGGACATACATAATTTAAACAGATCAATTTCAAGCAATGAAATAGAAGTCATCAATACCCTATGAACGAGGAAAAGCCCAGTACCAGATTTATTCTTATGCAAGTTCTATAAGACCTTCAAACAAGGACTCATGCCAATATTCCTTGTAGTATTCCAGGAAATATAAAAGGAGGGAACCCTTCCAAACTCTTTATATGAAGCAGTATCACTCTGATATCAAAACAATACAAAGACACATCGAGCAAAGAAAATTTTAGTCTGATATCTCTGATGAATATACATGCAAAAATCCTTAACAAAATTTTAGCAAATCACATAAAAATATGAAGAAGGTCGTGCACTATGATCAAGTGGGATTCATCCCAGGGATGGAAGGATGTTTGAACATCTGGAAATCAATAAAAGTAATTCATCACTTCAATAGACTTAAGGTAAGAAACATATAATTATTTCAATAGATGCACAGTAAGTGTTTGACAAAACACAACACAACTTCATACTCAAAACAATAAGAAACATAGGGACAGTAGTAACATACCTCAATATTGTAAAGGTTACTTATGTTAAGCCCACAGCCAACATCATTTTTAATGGAGAAAACCTGACACATTCCCTTTAAATACTGGTACATGACAGGGATACCCTCTTTCACCACTTCTGTTCAATATCATCCTTGAAATACTAGCCAGAGCAATTAGACAGACCAAACAAATTAAATGAACTCAAAGAGGAAAAGAAGAACTAAAAGTATCACTTATTGTCAATGATATGATTCTATATTCAGAGGATCCAAGATACTCCACCAGAAAACTTCTAGACCTAATAAATGAATTCACCAAAATAGTGGAACAGAATGTCAACATGCATAAATCTAAAACATTTTAATTCATAAGCAATGTAATATCTAGAAGTGAAATAAATCTGCTCATAGTAGTCTCAAAAATAAAATATGTGGGAATCAATTGAATGAAAGAGGTGACGTTAAAGAAAGAAATGGAAGGAGATCTTAGAAGATGGAAATATCTCCCATGGCCTTGGAGAGTAAAAATTAATATTATCAAAATTGCCATACTTCCACAAGTGTTATACATATTTAACACAATTCCAATTAAAATCCCAATGACATTTACCATAGAAATAGAGAACACAATCATAAAATTCATGAAGAACAAAAGACCCATAATACAAAAAGCAATCATTTACAGAAGAGTGATGCATAAGGTATCACAATACCAGACCTTAAACTGTACAGTAGTAGGAGAGTAACAAAAACAGCATGGTATTGGCAACAAAATAAACAGGAAGACCAATGATAAAGGATAGAAGACACATAGACATACCCACATAAGTACAGTTATCTCATACTAGACAAAAACCTACAATGGAGAAAAGATAGCCTATTAAACAAATGGTGCTGGCAAAACTGGAAATCCATATGCAGCAAAATGAAATTAAAACCCTATCTCTCACCCTGTACAAAACTCAACTCAAAGTGGACCAAGGATCTAGGAACTAGTCCTGATACCCTTCACCAAATAGAAGAAAATTTGGCCCAAATCTCCATCATGGTGACTTAGGACAGGATTTTCTCAACAAGACACACATAGTGCAAGAAATAAAAGCAAGAATCAATAAATGGGATAAATTCAAATTAAAAGGTTTTTTCTCAGCAAAGGAAACAATAAATGATGTTAAAAGAAAGGCAATAGAGTGGAAGGAAATCTTTTCCACACATACTTCAGACAGAGCACTAATCTCCAAAGTGTATAAAGAACTTAGAATACTTTACACCAAAAAATATAAATAAACAAATCAATACATGGGCTAAGGAACTGTGCAGACAGTTCACAGAAGAAGATATACAGGTGACCAACAAATATATGAAAAAGTTCTCATCATTCCTAGTAATTAGAGAAACACAAATTAAAATGACACTGAGTTCATTGAACTCCAATTAGAAAGGCTAGTATTAGAAACACAAGCAATAATAAGTGTTGATGTGGATGTGGCAAAAAAGGCACACTCATACATTGCTGGTAGAGTTGCAAATTGGTGCAGCCACTCTGACAAGCAATATGGAGATTCCTCAGAAAACTTGGAATGGTCCTTCCATTTGACCTAGCTATTCCACTCCTTGGTTTATACCCAAAATATTTAAAATCAGCATACTACATTGATGCAGCCACATCAATATTCAAAGAAGTTCAAGTCACAATATCTAGGTTATGAAACCAACTGAGAGGACCTTCATTAGATGAATGGAAGAAGAAACTGTGGTATATATACACAATGTAATAATATTCTGACATAAAGAAGAGTAAAGTTATGGCATTTCCTCATAAATGGTTGAAGTTGAAAATTATTATGCTAGGTGAAATAGGCCAAGCCCAAAAAAACCACAGGTCAAATATTTTCTCTGATAAGTGAATGAGGGTATGTAATAAGGGGGGATAGTTGGGGAAAGAAGAATGAAGTAACTTTGTATGGTGCAGAGGAAAATGGGGCAGAAGAGTTTGGGGTAAGAAAATATAGTAGAATGAGACACTATTACCCTAAATATATATATTATTACATGAATTGTGTGAATTCACATTGTGTAAAACCATAGAAATGAGAAGTTGTACCGCATTTGTGTACAATGAATTAAAGTGCAGGGAATTGTCAGATATAATTGTACAACCATGAATAAGAGACTACTGAAATAAAGAAACTGATTCAAAAGTTCTGGGATGGAGCTGTGTTTTCTGAAAATATAACAATTTCTTTAGCAATTCCAAGACCATAGTGGGATTACAGAAACTTTTGAAAGGCAATGAGTTTGACCACATAAAGGAAACATTTACTAGTGAATTTGAGTTCGAATATTTTATGGTATTTATGAATGTTATTAAAATATCAAATAGCAACAAAAATCTCATTTGAATATTTTGTTCTGTTTTTCAAATTAAACTTATTTTAATATATAAAATAAAAACTATACATATTTATGCAATAAAGTTTTGGTACATGTACATATTGTGTCATGTTTATAACAGGATAAACATCTAGCTTTTCAAACAATTGTCATTTTTATTTAATTCTATTGGTTCTTAGTTCTACATGACAGTAGAATCCATTTTCATGAAGTTATAAAAGCATAGGATATATTCTATTCTAATTAGAATGACAATTGTCTTGTGGGAGGGCATAATGGTAGAACACACGTATTTTTATATGTATACACAGGACAATTATGTTAGATTTTTTCTACTGTCTTTTCTATTTCTATCCTTCTCCCTCCTTTTTTGCACCATTCTCTACTCTTATGAACTTTTCTTACACTCCCCAGTTTATGTGGTTTAGATTTTACGTATCAGCAAAAAATTCAACCTTTGGATTTGGGAATTGGTTTAGTTCACTTAGCATTGTATTCTTCAGCTCCATCCATTTACTTGAAAAAGTCATGGAGTCATCCTTCTTTAGGCTGATTAACGATGCATTGTGTATATATGCCCCAATTTCTTTATCCATTCATTTGTTGAAGAGCACCTATATTGCTTTCATTACTTAGCTATTTTAAATTGCACTGCTATAAATATTAATGTGGCTGTGTCACTGTAGCATGCTGAATTTAATGTCCTTTGGGTATATATTAAGAAGTGGGTTCACTCATTTTAATGGTGGATACATTTCTTCAAGGACATTAATACTCCTTTCCAGAGGGGTTACAACAATCTGCAGTCCCACCAGCAGTGTGTGAGCATTCTCTTTTCTGCACATCCTCATGAACACGTGTTACTTATATTCTTGATACTGACCATACTGAACAGATTGAGATGTTATCTCAGGGCACTTTTAATTTGTATTTCTCTAATATCTAAAGATGTTGAGCAATTTTTGAAATAATTGTTGATTATTTCACTAATCTTTGTAAAAGGTCTGTTCAGTTCCTTTGTCCTTTTATTGATTTTGTGTGTGTGCGTGTGAGAAAGAGAGAGATTTCTGAATTCTTTGTACATCCTAGAAATTGACTATACAGGTAGCAAAATTCTTCTCCCATTCTGTAGGTTCTGTACTCATGTTTCTTTTGCTGTAATGGTATTTAGTTGGATCCCATCTAATTTATTACTATTTATTTAGACTCTTTTTCAGGAAATTAGTACAATGTGCAATGTGTTGAAGATCTGGGCCTAACTGCACTTCTAGTAGGTTCTGTGTTTCTAGTAAAATTTCTAGGTCTTTGATTTACATAGTGTTAACTTTTGTGCAGGGTGAAAAATAGGTATTAACTTTTATTGTATTACATTTGGATTTTTAGTTTTACTGGGACCATTTGTCAAAAAAGCCATCTTTTCTCCAGTGTGCACTTTTGGCCATCTTTTCTCCAGTGTGCACTTTTAACACCTTTGTCTAATATGAGATAACTATATTTGTGTGGAATTAATCTATGCATCTTCAATTCTGTTCCATTTGTTTTCATGCCTGTTTAGTTTTTTTAACTATAGTTCTCTTCACTGATTTTCATTGTAGAGGTACTTCACCTCATTAGATTGGTACCTAAGTAGTTAGATTGGTACCTAGGTAGTTTATTTTTTTGGAGGCTATTTTGAATAGAATAGTTCTCCTAATTTCTATTTCAGCTGTTTCATTATTGATGTATAGAAATTCAGGTGATTTATGGGTACTAATTTTGCAGGCGACTACTTTGCTGAATTTCTTCATGAGTTCTAGAAAGTTACCAGTTGAGATTTTTGGACTAATTTGAACAATTTTTTTCCTATTTATATCGCTTTAATTTATGTCTTTAGCTTAATTGCTCTAGCCAGGGTTTCAAGGAGTACTTTGAATAAAATTGGTAAATGAGAACATCCTTGTCTCTTCCTGTTTTTAGTGGGAATGACTTCAGTTTCTCCATTTAGAATGATGTCAGCTTTGGGATTGACAATGGTGAACTATCATTTTAATGTGTTTTTTTTTTGCAGTTTGCTGTATTTTATAAAGAATTTTTTGCATCTATGTTCATTAAGGATAATTAAATAAAGTTTTTATTCTTTGATATGACTTTGTCTGAATTTGGTATCAGGGGGATCTTAGTTTCATAGAATTAATTTGAAAGCATTCCTTACTTTTCTATATTGTGTAAAAATTTGAGGAGGATTGATGTTAGTTCTTCTTTAAAAGCCTGGTAGAACTTAGCTAAGAATCCATCTAGACCTAGATTTTTCTTTTTGATAGGAATTTTTATGACTTCTTCAATTTTATTATTATAATTGATCTCTTCAAATTTTCTAGATTCTTCTGATTCAGTTTGGTTAGGTCATACATATCTAGGAATATTCTAACACACTGGAGTATAAGAACAATGTACTTTCTGATACACCTCTCTATTTCTGTAGGGCTTGTGGTAATATTTTAATCATGGATTTAAAAAATTTACATTGTTCTCTCTTTCCTATATTTAGCTGAGCTAAAAATTTATTAAATTAGTTTAGTGTTTCAAAAAACTATTTTTTAATTGATTTTGAATTGTTTTATAAGGTTAAATTTACTGAGTTGGACTCTTATTTTATTTCCTGGGTTCTATTGATCTTGTTATCGATTTGCTCTTCTTTGTCTAGGGCCTTGAGATATAATGTTAGTTTATATATTTGGTGTCTTCCTGTTTAATTATGGAAGGAACTCAATAATATAAACTTTGCTCTTACAGCCTCCTTCATAGTGGCCCAGAGGTTTTGATATGCTATACCACTATTCTCATTTACTTCTAAGTAATATTTATTTCACCACTGATTCATATGGCAATTCATTCATCATTCAATAAAATGATTTGCAATGATTTATCCTCCAGGTGTTTGAGTATTTTCTACTTTTTATCTTATCATTGAATTATAATTATATTTTGCAAAATGTTTCACATGCTGGGGGGATGAAGATATATTCAGTCATTGATCAATTAAATATTCTATATATGTCTGTTAAGACTAGATTTTTTAGTTGTGTAGCATCTTTATTTATTCTTTGTTTGGATTATTTATCTAATTTTGAGAGGGGTATGTTAAGGTTACCCAGTATTATTGTGTTTTGGCCTATTTGATTATTGATGTTAGGGAAAGTTTGCTTGATATATGTAACTGCTCCTTTCAGAACACAAATATCAATGACTGCTATTTCTTCTTGTCCAATTCCCTTAAGCACAATAAAATGGCCATCTTTGATTTTTCTGTTTAACTTTGCTTTGAAGTCCAATTTATCTGAGATGAGAATAGAAACCCTTGCTTATTTATGAAGACAGCATGAATAATATATTTTTCCCAAACTTTCATCTTCATTCTGTGGATGTCTTTTTTTATACATAAGTCTTTTGAAGACAGCATATAATTTGATCTTAACTTTCAATTCAATCTGCAAGACTATGACTTTTTTCATGAATTTAGACAATTTGTGTTCACTGTTATTATTAAGATGCTTTTTTTATTTTTTGTCATTTCGGTTTATTTCTAGTTTTTAACTTGAACTGATTCTCCTTTGAGTATTCTTCTAGTGCTGTTTCTGATTTTGCTGGTTTATGATTTTCTTTATGTATTTTTGAAATATTTTATTGTGTATCTCTTGTAGTGTCATCTTTAACTTTTTATTCTTTTAAATTTTATCATGTAAATTTTTTATCTTATCTTCAAATCAAAATCTTTATTTTCTTTTTATAGTATTTTTAGCTGGCATCCATTTTCTATAGAGTTTGGTGTATAGTATTCTAAAACTTCCTACCTTTTAGGGTCTGGGTTAAAAATCAGCTGAGATTTGCATTGGTTTTCCTCAAAATGTGACCAGTCTTTTTTCTCTTGCTGCTTGTAAGATTATATTTTCTGTATGTTAGATATTTTCAAAATTATGTGCCTTGAAATGGGCTTCTTGCAATTTTGTGTATCTGGAGTTCTGTGTGCTTTCTGCATTTGATTTATCATTTTGTTTTTAAGATTTTGGAAATTTTCTTATGTTATTTTATTGTTAAGATTGTGCAGTATTTTGTCTCTATTTCAGAGCCTTTATCTTAAAATTTCTGTTCATAGTCCCTTAATATCTTTTATCTGTAGTCAACTTTTTTTAAAGATTATATACTTTGTCTTTAAGCCCTGACAATCTATCTTCCATGTGGTCTAGTCTGTTGGTGATGCTTTCCACTGGATTTTTAGTTTGGTTTATTATTACCTTCATTTTGAAAATTTCCAATTGATTGTTCTTTAGGATCTAGATCTCCTTATTGAAGTTACCTTTCAATTCATGTATTTTCTCTCTTAATTTATTTATTTTGTCATCTTTTACCTCAGATCAGTTGAGCCACGAACTTTCTGAATTTGAAATCTGGCCTTTCCTCTATTGTGTCAATGGAATCTGTTGTTGAGGTATTCTATGTAGTATGGAATGTTTTTACCTTCATTTTCCATATTGATGTTGTGTGCACCCATTTATCTGGATGGATCTCAAGCAGTAGAGTTTCCACTTTGTAAGTCTATAGTGCCCCTCTATGTTATAAGCACCTCACAGTTTAGGGGCAGAGACCAATGATAGTAAAAATCTATGCCAAGAATATACAGCAGTAGATTAGGTACTTATTTCCTACTTTGACATCTACAGTGATATGTGGTATAATATGCAGAAATAGAAGGATCAGCAATTTCCATTAGTAAAAGAGTAAGTAATCATAAATTATGTCTGGCACAAAGTCAAACAATAGGTGTTGTCTATGACTTCTGCCTTGTTAATTACTGCTCTGGCATTGGTGGTAGTGGAAGACTTTATACACATCAAGTAGCATTAAGAGATGTTAAAGATCCATTTGGTATGTGGAAAAAGGAGATAGGAATTAGAAAATGTGTGCAATTTTAAAGGGTAAATAGGGCATATGAAATGATAACATAGGATGTCATATTAATGAGGAAGAGGGAGACAAAAATAGAAGAAAGATTATAAAAGAAGAGTGGGAAAGAATTTTGTTGTCCACAATAGAAAATGGAGAGAGAAAAAGAGACATAGAGTACAGTGATGGAAAAAAGTATACAAAACAAAATCAAACTATGCTAATCAAAAACCTTGACCCTCAAAAAACTGACCATCAAAAATAACAACCTTCAACCCAAAGACTAGAAATTAGGAAGAGTAACAAGTCTTTATATGTATAGATTTTCTTGAACCAATCAGTACATATTCAAGTAAATCAAAATGACAAAAACAAAATAAAAATGTAACCAAAAATAAAAAAAGAGTGAAAAACCTGGATGAAAAGTTAAGAAATTTTGGAGTCATTTTGACTGTGTTGGACAAATAGTGAGCATATGTGTTTGCTCTCTATCCCCAACTGATCTTGTCTCCTCTTGAGGTGTGAACTGAGTGTGGGTGTATGGGGTATGGGCTGTTGAGACCTTTTTTTATTGTGTTGCTCACCATGTTGCCAACTGGATTCTAAGACTTCTAAATTTGTCTTCTTGTGAGATAGATAAGGGATGAAATGGGAGGAGCTGTCCACCCATTACCAGTGAGTGCTCTGCATTGGGTTCTATGAGAGAAGGTCCCATGGGTGGAGTTCCTGATTGCAGGGACTTAGTTTTTGTGAGGTTCTAGTTGCTTTATTTTGTGGTGAGTTGCTAGCCTTGTTGAAATGATATTCCTCTAAAGCCTGGCAGATGTCAATCTGTAATGGACTGGGCACTTCAGGTGGTGAAATATTGCACTGGTTGGGCCAGCCTGTGGGCCAGAGAGCAATGCAGAGGTCTGGGTCAGATTGAACTGGCAGGGACATTGCAGCCTGGCACACTGGGTTATGGACAAAGCAGTGAAATTGCAGGCATAGTTGTTCATGCAGTGGGCAGGGTGTGAGATTTGGAGGTTTGGAATACTGAGTCTCTGGGATAGAGAGCCCAGGCAGAATGTGGTCCCAGCAACCAGACAGATAGGGCAAGCCAGGAGCAATTGGATGTCAGAAAACTGGCAGGTGCCAGCAACAGATAGGGCACTATAATGGGTGGAAGCCAGGGATTCAGCATATGCCAATCTAGGTGGGTTCAATGGTAAGGTGGGTGGTGTGGTCTTGGAAGTGCCCAGAAACAGTCAGGTAGTTAATCTGAGAGCTATGTGCCCCGAAACTCTTATCAAATATCTGGTTTATTGTAGCTGGCCTTCTGAACTCCTTTAAGCCACAGGACTCAAAGGATTGGAGAGAGTTAGTTTCTCCCTACCTCTCCAACTGGAGTTCACCTGGGAAGAAATATTCTTGGTTTCTTCTTTTCCCTGGGTTTGTTAATGTCAGTTTCTTTGCTAGGCTCAGATAGGTTTATGCAGTCCTAGTCATAATTTCCCAAATCTGGTTTTCCACTATCCATTGGAATGGCTGTTGTTTACCCTCAAGATGACTCCTGGTTCAACTCTCCAATGATGATTGGTAAACTCAGGGTAAATTTTTAGATCAATTTAATGAGTTGAACAATCTCTGGTTCAGCAAGACACATTGACCCTCCAGTCTCAAGATTGTTCACTTAGAGCCTAAGAGAGAAGTACTATTTTTACCACTTGGGTTCTGGATAAGTGAGCTAGGAGAAATGCTGCCTCACTCTAACACACCATCTTGCCTGACTCAATAATAATCTTTTTAAAAATTTTTTTAAGTGTGTACATAACACTCTATGATTTTTTCATATCTTAAGTCATAAAACCAAAAATAATGTGGTTAGTAGTAATAATACTCATTTTTATAATACTTTATGAAGTATCCATGTTAGAGCTCAATATTTACCAAAATTCATTTGATCTGAAATTCATATTTAAGAAAATATTAAGGTCATAAGAGAGTTTGAATGTTAAAACAATTATCAGAGCAGGGCACTTACTATAAATGAGAAAAGCAATGGAAATGAGAAGACAACAAGATCAATTGGATCAAATATATTTTTATTTTATGTGCACAAATATAAAAATATCAACTTTTTATACATTAAAATAATTTTTCATGTAAAGAAAAATAAAAATTTTTCAATTTTTAAAAACAAAAATCAATTTGTGATAGTTAGTTTAAAGAAGTGATTGAGTCATGCACAGTGGCACATACCACTAATCCCAGCTGTTTGAGAGTAGAAGGCAAGAGGATTTTGATTTCAATGCCACCCTATGCAAAATAGCAAGACCCTAAGCAACTTAGTGACACCCTGACTCAATATAGAAATAAGAATGTAAAGTACAGAGGATATGAATACATGGGTACAGTCCATGGTCAACATAAATAAATAAATAAATGAGTAAATAAGGCTATATTGTTCAAAGGGATCCTGAGAAGGATGACAAATATCTTCTCAAACAATATTTTGTTTAAGGAGATGGCAATGCCCCATGAGGAAAAAACATATCCTTAAAAGTGAACTATTAATAGGGTTGAAATATCTTGTGGACAAGTTGCTAAAAGAGGGATTTAGTTGGATTTGCCAAACATCCTGCAATAACCCAATCTTCTGTTTAAAAAAAAGAAAAAAATTAAAATCCCACTGATGCATATTAATTTGGGCAAGATCTGAAAGCTAAAAGTAACATAGTTTCAGATATTCATCCAATAGTACCAAAACCATTACTTTACTAATAGTAATGACAGGTGACAAGGATTGGTTAAGTACAATTTTAAAAGATGAGTTCCTCTGCATTCCTCTGATAAGGTATTCCTAATTAATGCTCTTGAGTGACAGGACTTCAATACAAAAGTAAAAAGCCAGTATTGCTGGGGTTTCTTCCATAGAGATTTAAATTTTTGTAATTTTTTGAACAGAATTCTATCAAAATTGTTATCTGAGGGTTATGAGTGGATTAAGAACTCCTTTCTCAATATGAGGATCATCTGCCTATAGCCAGCCCGAACTATGAACTCAGATTTTCAAATACTATATTGCTACAGTAAAACACCTCACCTCATGTGGATATGATGTGTCCACTAAAATGGCTGAGTTTTGTAACATGTCACCTATCTTGGATTCCAGATTATCCAATGGACCTGAATTTTGATGTCAGATTTAAAGAAGGCTATCTTAAGCCTTATTGAGATCAGGAACTATAGACTGGTACATGGATTCCTGTAAATATCAATGCTATGATTGGATATTAATTGTCCCCCAAGAGCTCATGCAGGAGACAATGCAAGAAGGTTTAGATATTAAATTATTAGGTTATGAGAGTATTGCCTATTCAGTGCAATAAGCCTTAGTTAGGGATGGAATGGTAACTCCAGGCAAGTAGGGTATGACAGGAGGAGAAGGGTCCCTAGGGGCAGGCCTTTAAGAATTTTCTTTCATCTTTTTTGAGCAGAGAGCACTCTCTGCTTCCCCAGACCATCTTCTCAAATACTTTTATACATCACACTTTCCTGCTATGATATTCTGCCTCATCCCAGTCCCAGAGGAATGGAGCCAACCATCTCTAAACTGAGACTTCTGAAACTGTTAACCCCATAATAAACTCTTCCTTCCCTAAAATTGCTCTTGTACAGAATTTTGGTCACAGTCACAAAAAAATCTGACTAAAACAGTCAGATGCTGGTCTTTAATTTTGGATTAACATGTAAACTCCTGTATTAGTCCTCTAAAAAGAAAAAAAATAAAACATTTGATTTGTACACCAGAATTCCAAGCTGCCTGTGAGAAATTAAAAGATACTCATGACCCTTCCTGCCCTACACCTACCTGACACAAAAGGTTATAAGACTATATAATAAAGATGAGAAATAAGGTACAATCCTTGAGGTTCTCAGTTTGACCATACAATGAAAGGAAGATTCTCCTTCCCTTGGGGTGTGATTGCCAATTGTGATCCACCACAAGAGGTTGAGAAACACACTCTCAACCATTGCTTTGGGGAAAAATACATCTCAACAGAGTACAGCACAGATGAGAAATTTCAAAAGATTTCACAAAGCAGGAAACATTAAAATTGCAAAAAAAGAATATGAGTATAAAGCAATACTATTTAAGAACATTAAAATTTAAGCTAAAAGACTATTGTATACTCACCAGGAAGAACAAGAAAGAAAAACAATCACACACATGCAAAACACTAATGATCACACAGGAGTTAAATGATTGGAATTGTCAGGTCTGCTGTGGTAAGGTAAAAATTAGGGTAGCTTTGGAAAATGGCATGGTACTTCCTAATCAGGAACATACTATGAACAATTAATTATTCCCCTATATAGAAAAGAAGTGGAAAAATGATAATAACATAATACTCTAACTGGAACACACCACTACTGACTTTTCCACTGGGATAGTTTCCTCCAACTGCCACCACACTGTGCAGGCTAGAATCCTTCAACCTGGATGATGGGACCCAGTTTTCACTAAGTACAAACAGAGCCCCAGCACCACCTTGGAGAAAAGCATATGGCAGTGGTCTAATTAGCACCAAGAACTTGAAGGATAAAGCAAAATGGAAAGAGAAAAATAAAGAAGTCATAGAGAAAGGGGCTGAGGAGGAAAAAAGTACCTGATGAATATGAAGAGGGGAATAAACAATATGCAGAAGATGAAGAACAGGAGAAAGAAGATAAAGTAAATTCCAATTGGCAGAAATCAGAAAATGGGGTGACAGCAGGAGAACCCTTCCAATTGGTTTGGATAGAATGCCACTTGAAAAGCGAGAGTGGGAAAAAACTAGGGAGCAAACATTTTACCTGCGTGTGGCTTGAAGAACTGCACAAGAAATTCCATTCTTTTTACTCCAGCCTTCTCATTTTCCCCTGTCTAGATGCCAACACTCCCCACTAATTCTCTCCTTGTTACACAATTTAGCCTGCTCCATTTGAACTTTCCTCTATCACCAGTTGTACTTCTCCCCTTACTTGCTCTTTTGCTCCCTCATACCACTTATATTCTTGTAGCCTCTCATAGCAGCCCCCAGCCTTGCATCCTGCTCCAGCCCTGTATAGATTTACCTCACAACTTCTCCTATCAGCTAGCAGGAGGCTGGGGTGAGGTCAGGGTCAGAAACAAACCCACAGTTTCAACTTTCTCCTCTACTTTTTGCATTATTAAGTTCAGAGGGAGTAAAGCTTCTCTTTTATTTTTTGCTTGCTTTGTTTTTAAAAAAGGATAAATAGTACTATATAGAAAAATAAGAGAGTATCTACCATCAGACATTATGAAGGGGTACTAAGAGGAAGAGGGCATGAAGGTGTTCTCAGGGTATAATCAATGCTCTGTTTCTTGATGTAAGCAATAGTACATGTTATTTTTCCTTTGTGGTGATTCAAGAAACTCTATAATTTCAATGTGTGCCTGTTCTTGCTGTGCTTAATAAAATCAAATTTATTACATGAATGTCTGTGAGGAAGAGCAAAAGAAGGGACTTAAAATTACATTTGGGAACATTTTATTTTTAATTTATTTTCTTTTTTCTAATTACTTCTACATGGTAGTAGAATGCATTTATACATTTTGGAGATCACACAAATGGAATGTGATCTCTGGGAAAATATTTTAATAATGGACACAACAATTTGGTTGATTATGGTGCTGGTTTCATGAATATGTACATGTGCCACAAGATAAAAGTATACACTTAAGATACATGCAGGTGAATATGTGCCAATTAAACCTCCATAAGACTGTTAAAAAAGTGGGATGTATCCAAAGCTGATGTTAAAAATGAAATATGGAGACAAATTAGTAAACCAAAAACTGACTAGGAATTTATTAGCAAATCTTTCATCTTGATAGTTTGAGACAAATAAATTTTATAAAAGAGTAGAGAAAATAAAATCCTAAGCAAAAGAGTAAAAATAGAAGATATTGAAAATAAACATAACACAGAATCATCAAAGTCAATGATGGTGATTTTAAAAAGCAAATGATCCAGATGTAGTGGAGCAAGCATGTATTCCAAACAACTCAGGAAGATTAGGCAGGAGTACTAAGAGTTCAAAGACAGTCTCAATCACTTAGTGAATTTCTTAATAACTCAAAGAGACCCTGGTAAATTCAATAATTCAATAAGTAAAAATTATATCAATTATATGCCAGGTAATTGCATATATATGCATATATATAATGATGTCTCACTTGAAGTGGATATATTCTGTGAAATTTATTCTAGGATGATTCTGCTCTTTTCCAAATAACTGAGTGTAATGACAATTATCCAGTTAGGACAGACTACTACATGGTGAGGCCTTTTGATATATCCATTCCACTGTTGTACATGAAATCTACCACTGACCAAAACATCATAATGCCACAATAGACTGATATTATAATGTTAAAGCAATCAGGGTATACCTCATAATAAAATTAATACATGGTGGAAATCAAGGCAAAACTCTTATTAAGTCTTTTGCTATTTACACAGTTTTATTTTATTTTATTTTATTTTGACATACTATGCTCATTTATTCTGAGCCTCCTTAGGAAGGCCCTGATGTATCTTGCTTACATAAAGTTGATGTTCAAACATAGCTAGTATCTTGCATTCCAATATAATTAAATGCTCTGATAAAATGCTTCCACATTTGTTTGTTCAAAACAGTCAATAGCAACTTTGACTACTAATCCCCAACATATTGGTAGTGTAATAACATTTTTAATCAAGTCATAGATTCTAAACTATTTTCTACTATTATCCACTTATTCAAAAACAGACAGTTGAGGGCTAAGCAATATTAAGTTAAGGGGTTTTGGTTTCTGCCTTCTCTTGTTGGGTTGGGAATTTCAGATGTGTCATTTAATTATTATCTGCTTCAGTAAAAATGGATTATTTAAGCTATCAATGAAAGTTCTTCCTTTAAAAATGAAGCAGTTGAACTGCCGAAGTAATGTCAGAAAGAATATGAAAAATAAACAAGTCTTTTCTGAAAGAGGCACAGCATCTGGAACTGGAATTAAGGCTAAATAAATAGTGCTGGTTTGTGGTTCAGACTGTTATGCATTAATGATTTTGTTAACCAACAGTCTCACTGTTTGTCCTGTATGCCTGTTTATGAAGATGCATCTCTATTTCTTCCCTGAAGACCATCATTCCCAGGTGAGAGTGAGAAACCTTGTTCATGGCTTTGGACTGGGTACACATGCAGTACTGCTCAGGGGTTAGCTCATCTGCACAGTGTTTTTCATGCCAGAGGTGGAAAAGACCAGGAACTGGAGTTCAAATCACAATAAGGTTACCATGTAAGTATTTTTGATAAAGATGAACATCTTCTCCACCCCAACCTTTTACTTCTGTCAAATCCACCAATGGTTAGAAAATCTGATCGATATTGACAAGTCATTCCAAAGCCAAAATCTCGCCAAAAACCAGAATCCTTTTTGTGAATCTTGTGACAAAAAAACAGAATCCTTTTTGTGAATCTTGTGACAGATTCTAGGATAGACTTGACTTTAGATAGAACTTCTTTACCAAAATACACCACTGTGAGATGAATTCTGTTGTCCTGATGAATACAACATCCTTGAAGTTCTGCATAAACTGTGCAAATGCTTCAATTCTTTCAGCAAATGGCACAATGATATTAATAATTGATCTAGTAATATCAATCATCTCATTCTTCACTTTTATGAGAGGTTCAAAAGGGCAGAAGAAGGTCACATGTCTATATTCCATAAGGTCTTCTTTCTTAAAAAAGAGTTCATACTGTGTTACCTTATCTCTCTCAGTGTGATAATAACCTTCTATGAAGTCATTTTCAATAAATATGCTTCTCTCCGAGGGGACCCTCCTCATCTTCCTGTTCATCATCATCATCATGATTATTAATGACCTCCAAGCCACTTCAATAACTTCTACCAATTCATCTCGTTTGTCTTTTCTAACAGGCTTTTCTTCAGGATGACAAGTGAGACCCATTTCCAACTGAAACACTTTCATTAAAGTAAAACTTTCAAAAGGTATAACCCCATACTCACTGGATAGTTTGACTCCTGTGTTAGCTTCAGCTTTGTCAATCTGGGAATGAAGAAATTGTAAAAGATTGCTAAATGCTTGTTTTTTGTTGCCTTGATAGCCTATGCCATTAGCCCCTATATTCTTTCTCTTTTGTAGTGATTTCATCTTCTTGCTCATTTCTTGTAATTCTTGTTTTAGTTGGGCAATTTGGTGCTTCAGACTGGTTGCCCTGGTTTGATAATGTTCTTCTTGTTCCTGTAGGAGGGCTTGATAATACTCTTTACCATAATTTTTTCCGACAACACCAGGAAGAGATGTGTTTCCATCAATTTGAGGGGCACATTCCAGAAGGTACATAAATAATACCAAGCTACAGAGCAAAGCAACTCTGAAAAATAGCCAGTGAGTCCAGGTGTGAAGGATTTATCCTCTTCTAGACATTCTTATTAATGTGTATTTGCCTAACAAGATAAACTGCTTCTTCATACCTTTAGCAAAAAGTTATTAAAAATTAAAAACAAAATCAGGATTTCCATAAAAGGTACCAAAATGAATTCTGTTGCAGCTTAAAAAAATTCTTTTCTCAGTAGTCATGACTACTTGCAGAAATGAGAAACTAAGAATGCTTCCTGTTTTGTTACCATGAAATCCAGAATAAAACAATCTGAACTACAAAATCCATTATATGGGTGATGAATATTCGTGCTTGCCCTCTTGGTGCACAGTGAACACCAAGCCACTGCCACCTCTGAGGCAGTGGGCACACATGGGCAGTGCCCCGATTCCTTATACAATTTTAAATCATAGAGATTGTAGTGTAGGAAAGAGGAAAAATGGCATTCTTTCCAAAGAAAAATTCTAGAATATGGGGATATTTGTATGATAGTAAAAATGTTATTGTAATTTTTACTCACACCACATAACCCATTTTCACATACTAGATATAAATATAGGAATTATGAAAAGTGAAATATAAAAGAAAATATAAAGCATTCAAAAGTTGACATAAGAAAGTGAGACAGGATGCATATGGTTTTGTACAACAGAAATATCCAGTACTCTAGAGGCTAAGACAGGAGGATCAAAAGTCTATGACCAACAAAAGAAACTTATCAAAATGTGTCTGAAAATAAAATTTAAAAAGAGCTAAGGATATAGCTCAGTAATAGAACACCAGTTTCAATCCCCAATATCATAAAAGGGAAAAAGAACAACAAAAAATTTATTTATTTTCAAAATTGCACAAAATATTTTTAAATTCATAAATTTTAAAATATTATAATAAAAAATCTATTCATCAAATGATTCCACTAAATGGTGCAAGGACAAATGACTTAATTACCTCATATATAATCAAACACTTATAAGAAGAAAACTTCAGACTGCAAAAAGAAAAGCAGGCAAAAGACTTGAAAATTCACTTTAAATAGACCATATATAATTGTTTCATAATCATGAAAAATTAAAAATCTTTAGAAATCAGGTAATGTAAAATGAGATCACATCACATACATAGAGTTAAATAGTATTGTTGAACATGAAGAAAGGTATTCTCATAAAGGGAAGATATATTTTTAACTGTTATTATCCATGTGCGGAATATTTTTTAATCAAGCATATATGATACACCACCACCAGAAACAGAGATTGAAATTACAACACCTGGACATATGGGGACATATCCATATTTCTCCTGAGTTGAAACCCAGGGCATGATTAAAGGAGGTGTATATTTATGAATAAAATAATAATAAATTGTAAAAAATAATGGTTCTTAAAGGTGGACACATTTTTTTATATTCAGTTTGACATGTACTTAAAAACACCATGTATATTTTAAAAATCTGTCACATGAATACTGTATTTCATATGTAAGAATATTTTAAAATGTGCTGAATTTGAGAAAAATAAATATACAAAAGAAGTACATCAAAGAACCAATTGCACACCTTATGTATAGATGGTAAAACTATCATAAGGATGATCATTTCCTCCAAGTCAACTATAATAATACCTAAATAAAATTAAAGAAGGGAACAATGTAAAAACATTCAAAATTCACCAGGAAGTTTATAAATATATATATATATATATATATATATATATATATATATTTATATATATATATATATATATATAATTAGCCAAGAATTCTCTGAAATATAAATGAAAAGTACTAGTTATCATTACCTGATATTAATGTATGTTATTATTAATGTATGTTATAAAATTATAATATTGTGGTAATATAAAGACCAAAAAGTCACAATAGAGAAAATTAGATGGGTAAATTCATATGTATCTAAATATTGTTTTTATTGTTAAGTGCAATAAAAAGGCCTATATAAATACAATCATATCATGAAAAGTATTTAATGTGAATGATATAATCCAACAAAAAGGTAGACATTAGAATGAGTGGCCCAGACCACTGGTTGGATTTGTGTGCAGAATGTGGGTGACACTGAAGTTATACCCCAGTACCACCTACCAGAAAGCAGATATTAAGAGGGATGATTATAAAAATATAGAATTATATGAAACTCCTGACTCTTGATCCACCCATGGATATACCAAATCAATCTTTACTCCTGTTTTGAATCTGTCCTAAATTTATAAATTAATTTGAGGCATATAAAACAAAATTATCTACCATCAGATGAGTATGAAAGGTTGGGTTATATAAGGACATTAGCATTCCTTGAGAAATGATCCTTATAACTGGGACAGGATACTTAAATCCACTGTCACCTTGAGTAAAGGAAGACAGTTTTGGTCATAAATATAACACATTTAATTCTAAATTTCCTGTAGTTTGAACTTTAACTGATACACCCAGAGAAAGAGACTAGATATACATGAGTATAAATAGCAGAGAAAAGTAGTGGTTTTCTATGAAAATGCAAGATCCTTGTGTTTTATTTCATGGGACATGGGAAGAAGAGGAGTTAAAACTCAAGGGCTCCAATTTTCCCTAAAAGATATTTGACAGCATAATCTACAAAAGACTGTTGCTAACAGTTGAGTTTTTATCTATCCAGCACCAAAGACTTAACAAGGGAAATATATCCCATGGCTGGCATCCCAAGTGGAAGTGAAGTACTTCATGAGCCCTCTTTCTTGGCTCACCCTCACTAATAACTCCAGGACTAAACAATTCCCTCTGTAAGAAATTTTTCTGAAATTCAAATTTTCCATTCAATGGACTACATCCTAAACCTCCAGGCTTTGGGAGCAATGACAAATGCACATGGGCTTATCTCAGTATATCACAAAGAAGAGGCTCCATATATGTATGCAAGAATTTCTATGGACTAAAATCCCCACCAGGAGTGAAGATAAAGAGATAAAAGTATAGATCCCTATTTATTTCTAAAATGGGATCTTATCACCTTCATTCAATGAGTATAAGACAACCTCAATTCTAAAAATTTGCATCATGAATTAGTGCACCATGCTACTGTGACCTGAGTGCAGCTGTTAGAATGGCTACTATCAAAAAGTGGAATAACAAGTACCCCAATTATATAGACATGGAAGAAAGAAACACTTTAAACTGATAGAAATAAGTTTAGTAAAAACCAATTTCTAAAAAGCCTTGAAAGTTGAAAGTTCTTTAATAACTAACAGAATAATAATAATTCTGGGTGCATTTCTAAAGTATTTGAACACAGTGTGCTAAATAAATGGTTGCATTCTCATCTTCACTATAGCAGTATTTGCAGTAACCAAGGTCAGGAAAAAACTCAAGTGCATTTTGGATGAGGGGTACCCCAGAATTCTTCTAGCTTTAGGGCACTAAGCTACTTCTCTGAAAAACTATACTCCCTAAACTAAGTCTACTGTCTAACAAGATAAGACCCAAGTACTGATATTCACTAGACTCTCAGGAGACATTAGATATTCCAGGTGTGGGATTCTCATATCAGATAGTTCTGAAACAGTACCAGGAAAATAGCAGAGAGGGAAAGAGAACTTTCTCACATAATTTCCATCAGGTGTACACTCAACACAAACACAGTTTGACAAGGCAACTGACCTTGGGGAGACAAAAGGAGAATAAAAGCACATATTTTTATGAAGGACAAGTGATTTTTCTCTACTTTTCTATCATGTGAATTTCTCATAAATAATAACAAAAGCCTTTGCTTTTGCCTATTTCTATGGTACTGGGGATTTAACACAGGGGCATGTAAAATATGAGCTACATACACAGTATGTGTTTTAAAAATTTGAGACAGGGCTTTCTAAGTTTTCTATGCTCAACCTAAATTTCTGAAGTTAACCTTGGAATTGCAATCTTCATAGTTTAACCACCTGAGTCTCTGGGATTTTACACATTTGTCATTGCACCCAGCCAGACAATAAATTCTGTAAAAAGTTCTATCCAGTTCTTGGTTAAAAAAAAAAAAGAATTTTTAAAAATAATGCACTCATTTGAAATGTATCTATATCTGTATCGATCTGTCTATCTATCTATCTATCTATATATATATATATATATATATATATAAAGGTTTAAGCTGTGATTATATTTATATATATATTTATTTATATATTTATTTATATCACTATCTATATATATATTTATATCTATCTGTATATATAGATATAGATATGGATATAGATATAAAGTTTTAAGCTGTGAGACAGGGTTCTGGATTTCACATTTTGCTTTTCATACATTTAGAATATCCAGGAAGATTCAATCAGGGTGGCACACTCCTGTAATCCTAGAAACTAATGAATCTGGGCACAATTTTAAGGCCAGACTCAGCATCTGTTTCAAATTAAAAATAAAACATACCAGTGACATAGCTCAGTGGTAAAGGACCTCTGGGTTCAAACCACAGTATCACCATCCCATCAAAACCGAAGAATGAGCTCAGGAAGAAGGAGGAACTGAGAAACATACAGACTACAGATCACAACTCCCCTCATGCAGGAAAACAATACAAAAGGCTGCCATTCTGATGATCTTCCCTCTCCACAATCCACCACACAATGTGCAAATGTGCTGAAATGATGGCATATATGTGCTCAGATAGGACTTCAGACAGTGCCTGAAAATATTCTGCAGAAACAAGACAGCCTGTGGCTGACATATGCCCCAATTGAGTGGCAAGTGAGGATTCAGGATTAAAAATCAACTCCTTATTTTGTAATTTGGCCTTAGACCTAACTGCCAGTCTATGATATTTTTCTTCCTATTGTGAAAGTCCCTAAATGACCAAGTGAACATGTAATCAAGATAATTTTGTTGCCAGGCATGGTGGCACACAACTATATTCCTCACAGCTTTTAAGGTTCAGGTAGGTGGATTGCAAGTTCAAAGTCACCCTCAGCAATTTAGCAAAAACCTGTCACTAAATAAAATTTTAAAAAGTGCTGGGAATGTGGCTCAGTGGTTAAGTACTCCTGGGTTAAATCCCAAATACAAAAAAAAAAAAAAAAAAAAACTCAAACAAATCCACTGCACCACATGACTCATACAAATTTTCTTATTATTTTAGAACGTGGTTAGTGGCACTTATTAAATAAAAGCAGGATGTGTGTGTGTGTGTGTGTGTGTGTGTGTGTGTGTGTGTGATTTTAATATTTTTTGCTTGCTTTCTAGTATCTGGAATGGAATAGACCATGACCAGCATTTGGAGGGAGAAAACCTACCCCTGGAAGCTTTCTGCTTAAAGCTCCCTGTTTTCATTCAGGGCAGCGTCTCTCCAGTTTATTGAACCTAAGTAATATAGATAAGGAATTGTATTACTCACCTAAAAGAAAAGAAGGTAAGAGAATTGCCTGAACCTTTGTGCATATATAGAATAAGCACATATATTCCATACAAACAAAACCTTTTTATATACCTGATTGTTTATGGGACTCCTTTCCTAGGACTTGGGGAAATCCTGGTTCAGTTTATAACAAGGAATGACACCAGCCAGAAGTAATCTGCACACTCATGTACAAATCAGCAAAAAAAGAAAAAAAAAAACAGATTTCTATGTCATTTTCTAAACATAGCTGATAGAGGTATGGAGCAGACAACCCTTTTATTGGGGACATGAAGTAAAAGCAGTGTAAGGAAACACAATTATTTGTACTACCTTGAGCCATGAGTGAATTGGAATTTGGAACTCAGACAAGGAAGATTCAACCTTTTATATTGGGAATATGAATGACATTGGTACCTACAGTGAAAAGTTTATTACAAACTTTGAAAAGAAAATTCATATGAGTGACAGAAAATGGTTAAACAATTAGTATCTGCAGTGTTTTCCAGGTGGTTTGTCAGCCATGGCCAAAGCACACACACGTATTACTAGCCTCCCTGAAAAGCATTTTCCATTTGTGTTCTCTAAAATTATTTCCCATTATAAAGATGAGTGACACGGTTTTATGAATATTAAATGTCAACTCAGCTGCACAAAGAGAACTACCCAGAGACAGAAGTATATGAAAACCCTTCAGAGTGCCTCAGAGGCTTATTTGCTCCTGATGTAGAGGATGTGTCCAAAGAAATATTTTCACTCCATTTTGAAGACAGTCTCTAGAAAAGACATCCCAGGACCAACACCAATGTTTTTTTCCTGCTTTCATGTTAAGTAAATCTTCAAAAACTGAGCTATCAATATTGATTCCTTATAAGGTAAGTGTGTGGAGATTTCAGGGTACAAAAATTACATCACAGGTCCAGAAGCTGAGTATAACTCAGAAGAGAAAGGAATTTAAAAGACTCATAAATTTTAAAGAAAATATATGGAACTATTTCTAAAAACAAATGCCCATTTGTTACTATCTCTATAACATATCATTCAGAAAACAATAAATTATAATGCACATTTCTTGAAATGACAAATCTTATCCTACATGATTTTGTACTAAAGTTCAAAATACAGATAAGACAATGCATGATTCACTGTCAAAAACATTACAAAATATCTTCAAGGAAGTAGTGGATGTTTTTGTGAATGTGTCATTCAGCAATTTACTTAACGATTGATGTTGAGGAAATAGGGAAGTGATATTTTCCTTATTTATATTTCCTGCTAGAATTTGAAAAGAGAAACTCTAGAATTTTATTTGAAATAACCTCCAAATACAAAACATACAAGATATCTACAATACAAACTCAGGGGAATAAAAATGTAAATTTTTTTATTAATTAAATGCAAAACCTTTTTTTTCCCCTTGAAATCCAATTCTATCTGTCTTTTTGGATATATTTTCTTAACTTTGAAGCCAGAAACCACAAAAGAAATGCAGGCAAATGTCTTGAACTGCCAGTTAATACAGGGAATATCATATCTAAATCGTCAATAATTATAAAGAGCTCAAAATCTAAAGGAATCTTAAAAATATTTAGAGAAATATAAAATTCCATCACAGACAAAATAATATTGATGATGATATAAAACACATGAATATTTATAAACTCAAGGCGTTTATTATTATTTGTGGAAAGTTTTGTTATTGAAGATGTATGATGCTCACTGTCACAGAGACTTCCTACAATTACATCATATATGTGACCATGATAACAGGTAAGAACACAACAGTACTCATCCAAACACCAACCATACAATCCCAGGGGCATGTTTCAAGTGATTGCAAATTTTGGAAGAGATAAACATCTGTGTGAAAAATGCTTACTAGTAGTCAGTCAAATTTTTAGTTATAGTATATTCAGTTTAAGAAATAGTATAAAACACCATGCTTAAGTTTTATATGTGTGCAATATGCATGTGATATTTCACATGTATACATGTTTAGAAAGAACATATGTAGAATTTATGAGAAAATAAGTATCATCAGAAGTACATGAAACACTCACTTACATATCCCATGTGTAGAAGATAAAGCTCATCATTTCAAGGAAGATAATTTTCCCCTAAATTTACCTACAATACACCCAGTAAAATTGCTATGTGCCTATATGAATATGTCACAGTTAAGTTCTAATTTTATGTGTATCTAGAAAGCAGTAATGTATAAAACTATAAAAAAATGGAAGAGAGGAAAATGTAGGAGGATAAGAAAAGAGAAACTACTGGGTAATGAAGTGGAGCAAATTATATTGCATGCTTATATAATTATGTCAAAATGAACCTACATATTATGCATAACTATAGTGCAGTAATAAAAAATTAACATGCTTTACTTTTAATGAAATAAGAAACTATAAACATTTAAAATTCATCCACAAAATTGTGTATAATTTTAGCCAGGACGTTTTTCAATTATAAGAGCAAAAGGAGTACTTCTCAGTACCTGATATTGATGTATATTGTGAAACTACTACAAGAATCAACAAGGAATCATAATATAAACTAAATCCATATATGAATTCATATGTATGTAAAAATCAAACACTTAATTGCATTAGAAAAGTCTAGATAAATCAAACCATAATAAGACAATCCCTATCTTGAAATAAAAAAATAAAAATTGCTAGAGATATATCTCAGTATTAAAGGATCCTGAGGATCAACATCTAGCAACACACACACACACAAAAGGAAAGAAAAAGAAAGTAAAGGAAAGAAAAGAAAAAAGAAAGAAAAAATGAAAATTAGGTAGTTCAGGAGAAAACGTGTTACCTACAGACCACAACTGCTCTCCTACAGGAAAATGGCATGTGGAGATTTGATTACAATAATGGGCCCCTTGTCAATCACCAATATCTGGGAAGATGCTGGACCACAGGCACACACCTCTGAGATAGTATTTGAGGATATTGTGAAAGGATAAGGAAGGCAATGGGGGGTCTCTGCCACTGACATGTTCTCCACCTGTGTGACCAGTAAGATGGAGGGTGCACTGCCCCACAGGAGGACTCAGGCCTGCAGACTCCAGAGACTGCAGACAGTCCTAATTGGCCAGGTCTGGTTTCTGCCACAGCCAGTTCCACAGTTCCAACATCCTCCCTCCCCAGGCTCACGAAGCTACTGCTACTGCCCACTCACCATTTCTCGGTGTTCAGGATCCAGTCCTTCTCCATAGGGTTTTTCAGCTCCTGCACAGCAGAGCAACCTGGGGCTCCAAAGGAGGAGAGTGATGCCTAGAGCCAAATGGCTGATATGGCTGACTCAGGAGAAATAGAGAAGGCACCAGAAGCCCACCCCCAATTCCCTGTCAGCACATAGGATTGGACAGTTCTAACTGCTCCTGATTGGACAGGGCTTCAGACCTTGCCTCTGGGGTATGAGATCAGGGAGCCTTCTCTGTGAGTGACAGTGAATAATAGCCAATGCACAAAAATAAGAACAGAATGGTAGGTCCTTGGTTGCAGTTTTTTTTTTTTTCTTTTGAGATCTGGGAATTGCACCCCAGATACTCAGATTGTTGCTATTTTAAGAAAATATTTTCTTCCAGAAGTGGAATCTAGTCCAACCAGCAGAACATTTGCATTTAACCTGGTGCAGGTTTCCATTTTCATTTATGGATTATATACACCAGTATATTATTCATGAATGAAAATACTATAATGACAATTAATATAAAATGTTATTTAACTATTCTGCTCTCTGTTCTTGTAAGGAGACAGACTAAACATTAAATGGAACAACCCCTTAAGGCAACAATATCCAATGAAAACAACACCTAAGGTGTAAGGGTAATTTAAATATTTCTAGTACTCATATTGATAGCCTAAAAAGAAAGAGTTGGTATTGATATTAATAACATAACACAGTCTTTTGAGAATATTACCTTCATGTGATTTATAAAATACTACCAATGAGGAACATGTGCTTTTGGAACTACACCCTCAAGATTAACTCTCTCTCCAGCATACTTCATTTTATCGTAGTCACATGCTAGGTTTGAGGGATAATGGTCCCCTGATGTCAGGAACTTAAAGGGTCTGGTCTATCACTTTACATGCTAGTGTTGAGGGATAGAGTCCACTAATAATATTTCTCCTCAGGCCCAAAAGTAGAAGAAACAATACTCTGAGTGGAAGCAGAAGGTTCCAACCAGGAAGTGTCCAAAAGTAGATCATTCTTTCTCACTTTATACTGGCCACAGGTTTTTCACATTGCAGACATCATACAGCTGAAAAATGAAGATGTCTAGGTATTAGGGACACTTAGCCTGCAATCTTCCACAGTCCTGATTCTCTTGTTTAAACACATGAAATGCAAACTTATTTGGCAATGTGAGATTAGACCTCTTGGCCAAGATGTAATATATGTTTCCTCTTGTGGACATAGTCCCACAATTAATAAGGAGGTGCACTGAAACTCAGGATAAGCTGTGTCTGACTCTACAGCCAAAATAGCTCCACCATGTCAAAAAACTCTTGCAATATTTCTTATTCTTATCAGACTTGAAAAGTGACAATAATTCAAAAAAGCAGCATATGTGATATATGTATATAAAATCCACTCCTGTGTATTACTTAGCACAACACAATGATAACATTCTCATATAACTGTATCATCTTGGTGCTCCCATTCCAGAATCCAGGAAATCCTGATTCAGTTTACCTCAATGGCAAACACCAGCTAAATTTTATCTCAACACACCTTTACATATCCAAATGTAGGTTGATGTTAAATATGTGGGAAGTTAAATCAAGGTTTATTAATTATAAAACAGACTGGTCTAGAGGAATGTGAAGGACCACCAAACCCTATGTTTTCCAAAGAAAGTGTGACATGCACTATAGAGTCATGCAGCAGAACTTTTTAAAATGAGGGCATAGAGCAAATGTAGGCCAAGGAAGGAAATACAATTATTGGAAGTACCATAAAATATCAAATAAATGCAATCTGGATTTCAGACAATCAAGAGTTGGCATATTGTGTCTGGGCATGTGGATGATATGAGTGACCCTGATGAAAAGGTTATAAGATTTTGAAAAAAAAAAAAGTGGTTGTATGCCAGAAAAGTTTTAAGTACTATCTACACGGTAACTTCAAGGTGTTTTGACACTTGTAGGAGAAAGTTATAATAATTATTCATTGAAGCCTTGATCCAAATGAGTCCTCTGAAAATATCCAATTGTAGAGATAAGAAAACACAGGCTTTTAGATATCAAATGGTTTCTCAGAATCATATGTCAGACTAACAACTGCTCAGGACAGAACTGTATAAAATTCCTTCTATGATTCCCAAATCTGGTTTACTTCTGATATAGAAAATATTTATCTAGAAAAATAATATTTATTCTCAATTTTAAAAAGAGAACCTAGCAAAAATATCCCAAAAGGTCCATTTGAATTTAGACACTATTGTTTGCCCTTCTTTCATGTTAAGAAAAGTCTTCAGTAACAGGTCAACCCAGGTTCTAAATTAGGGCAAATGTTTAAAGACTACTTTGTGCAAGAAAGCACAATATGGGGCCCAAAATTTGAGTAGGACTGAGGGAAGAAAATAATCTATATGATTGATAAATCAACTGAGAATTAACTCAGTTTTTCAGTTGGGAAATTTAAACAAATGGAACAATGTGGTCTTATTTATCTCATGGACAAGAGATTAACCAAGAAAAATAACTTTTTAAATGTCAAAACCAAGAGTATCCTGGCTGAGAGAAGCTGCTACAAGCAGAGATTTCTTGTACCAATTAAATTTCAGCAGCTCATCTTTGATGCTATCTGCCTGTATCTATTAAAATATTGCATGCTCACATTTCTTCATTCTGTATTCCCTTTCTTGGGAGTCTGTTTTAGTAGCCCACTTGTATATATTACCAGCTCAATTATATTCTCACTCCAAATCTCACATGTTGATGTTCCAAATGCCCGGTACCTCAGACTGTGACTTATTTTAAATATATGGTTCCTTTTAATTTTAATGTTTATTTTATGTAGTGCTGGAGATTGAACCCAGGACCTTCTTCATGTGAGGAAAATACTCTACCAGCTGACCTGTATCCCCAGTTCAATATATGGTTCTTAAAGTCATGGTTAATGCTAACCAATTAATTGGTATAAAGCCTAATCCAACTAAGTTTTTCTCCTTATAAAAGCAGCAATAAGGATGCAGAAGAACAGAAAAAATGTCATGCAGAGTCAAAAGATGGCAATATAAATGTCAAAGTGGGGACCTCAAAGGAAACCATTCCTGGAAACATCTTGATATAGAGACTCTGGAATTGGCACAAATAAATTTCTGTTTCACGCCATCTGTGACTTTTTTATGACAGCCCAATGATATTGATGGAGTCCACTAGGACACATGTACACTGTCCCTGCAGCATGGGTGAATTAAGGTACAAATGAATCACAACATATTCCAATAGCATTGAAATGCTGAACTGCTGCAAGAAATTAATTTTTTTCTGGGTTATTATTACAGCATTGAGGATGCACTCATTATATGATGGGGTTATAGAGATTTGTGGCTACCCTCTCCTTTGTTAGAAGAAAAACTGTTTGAATGATAGTTATCTGATTTCAGGATTTGCCCAGGTTTTTGGTGGTAGTGGGAAGCAAAGAAATATAAAAATCTGAAGAGCATGTGATGAAAACTTACTCTTTAACTGTAAAATAAAAACTTGAGTTGGGGCACAGCTGCCAAAATTAAAAGTGTGAGAAATGGTATACTCACCCTGAGCTGAATAGTCCCAAATAAACACATTCAGATTAAGAATATGAATATTCTTTATTTATACATTCTCCACAGTTTCATGTAGTAATATGACTTGAAAAGCTAGTTACCAACCAAAATCTAAATTTGATGATCATAAAAACTGGAGGCAATTTCAAAAACTGAATATTTTGTAATATTCATTTTATTTGTATATGAAAAACTATTTGGTTAAAAATACAAAGAGTATAAACTAATTATTGAAACTTAATCAAAATGTTATAAAATTTGCCTCAGTGAAGGTCTGCCTTAGTAAGTAAAAAGAAAACTGTGAGGTGGAAAACCTCAAAGTGTAAAACAAGCAACAATCCATTAGAAAAGGGATGCAGAAGAGGCAGATTCCTAGAGATGCTATCACTCTATTTGATATCCATATTTCTAGAATTATCCTTCAGGCAAATTGGTTTAGTACTTTAAACCCTTTTAAAATCACTGCTGAAAACAAAATAAGTGACTAAAGTGTTTCTAATATTGGCACATGAATTTCATGGATTTTAATCCAAACGCCTATTGGAGAAAAAAGAGGTGCATGAGTATTTTTGTTAGATGTGTTTCAAAGGTGTTGAAACAAAATCAGAATAAAATGTTTCAAAATTGTAGCAACAAAATTTGAATCTTTCCTTTTTTTCATAGACATTATTACACTTGTGTAGTCAAACAAATACAGGAAAAGTAGCATTTCATACCTAGAAGTAGCCATGTAGTTAACTGTGGGCTGACTCAAGACAAAAAATGTTACAGAATTGATGTTGCCTTCACCCATTTCATCCACAGGGTTTGCTGTTCACATATCAATTAGTTTTATTTTCTGGTTCATATTTAAGTTATTATTTCTAGAAAGATATAAACCAGACAAAATTATTGATATTTATTTATTAAATTTTATAGGAACTTCTGGATTTCTTATAATAGGACATTTGCAAATAACCACAGTCAGAGAATATCTCTGGTGTTCATCAGCAGTGACTAGAAGAGTATGTTGTAACATTGCTGGATACCAAGGCCCAAGAAGGCCCTTGAAATATTTGGAAAACTATTTCAACTTC
This sequence comes from Sciurus carolinensis, assembly GCF_902686445.1. Taxonomy (NCBI): domain Eukaryota; kingdom Metazoa; phylum Chordata; class Mammalia; order Rodentia; family Sciuridae; genus Sciurus; species Sciurus carolinensis. The sequence goes on from NW_025920148.1 coordinate 1,690,777, forward strand.
ATGCTCCTATTTATAGAAGTTTTGTTTTTAATTTTTAAGCATAACTATTTTAGTCCTCTGTATGTTATATATTTGAATTTTTTTTGTTTTGTTTTGCAGTGCTGAGGATTTGAATCCAGAGCCTTGTGCTTGTGAGGCAAGCACTCTACCAACTGAGCTATATCCCCGGCCCTGTATGTTATACATTTGGATCAAACTCCTAACTTAAATTTATTGTGGTTGTAAGAAAACCCTCAAAAACCATGCTGGACATGAGAATTGACATAAGAGTGTTTATTAAGCAGAGTGTCTCCCTGCAGGATAAGAGAGAAAATGAGAGGTAAAGAGAAAGGGCACATGCAAGAGAGAGTGTGAAAAGCCAGGAGAGAGAAAGAAAGTGAGGAGTAGAGAGAGAGCATGAGAAAAGATGGCTGGGTTGCTATCTCTAAGCAGTTGAATTCTGCCGCGCTAACAGGGACCAATAATGGAGAAGGATACTTGCAAGTTAACTGATGAACCAATAGCTAGCTATGATTTTCACAGACTGACAAGTAGTTGGGAGGCAGGTATATGGCTGCAGCAGAAAGGGTGGAAGAGCAGTTTTGTCAAAACTAGGTTGTAATGCAATGTAAAGGGCAGGGGAGCAGCTTTACATTACATTGGTTATAAAAATTCATAAGGTATTTTCAACTTGCTTACTTTCTAAAGTCTTAAGTGGTTGGAATTATCAAGTTATGTTAAATTGTTTACAAATATATATTAAAGTAGATGTTATAAAATATCTTCATATTAAATTTATCATATCATTTACCATGATGAATGAAATTTATCATATTATTTTCAGCTTCATGGTTGTAAGATATTTTAACATTTACAAGTGTAGGTCACTTTAAATTTTACTATTTATGATTTTATTAACTTTTCCCTCCTATATTCTGGCAAAAATCTGAAAACCCATGGTCTAAAATAGAGTTTAAACTAAGCTAGCAAAGACAAAAACAGGAAGAATACAGTTGACAAAATCATCTTTCATCTCTGTGAATGTCAATGGTAACTGCCTTTTGAAAAATCATCAAGAAAACTGCTTTTTGAAAATTTCTACTGAATTTTCATCATGCCATTAATACAGGTAATTAATTTTATGGACAGCTTTAATTCTCATTATGGATCTGAGATTTAAATAGAAAACAATGAGATTGACAAAAATCTTAATTCTTGATGAAATCTAGGTAACACAAGAAAAGCTAAAATTTCTTTGGAAAAATATTTGTTTATATTTACATTTTATTCAGGTCTCTGAATTAGATATTATGTTCTCAACTAAAAATGATAGGTGCTATTTACTGAAAACCTGCCAGGTGCCATTGTGTAAAGGTATACAATGTTATTTAGTATAATTCTCAAATATTATTTGCATAAATAAATGGAGCCATAGAGAGATTAACTTGCCAAAATGAAATAGCTTAAAGTAGAAGTGCTAGAATCTGAGAAGGGAGAGAGTAGAGTTCTGAGCTTACTTATGTTCTGAAATCTTACACACTTGCAAAAAGACCTGGAAATTGTGATCCCTATGTACCAATTGGATGGAAGTTACTTTTTGGTCTTAGGACTTCCATTCTTGGCTAACCCAATATACAAGAATTTCTGACATTATTATTTTTATTATGGGTTTGGGAGAGAAAAAATCATGAACAATATGGATGTAAAGTTAGAATGTCTATCTCAGAAGTGCTAAAAACAAGTATTCCAATGAAGCTTTTTAATAAAGTGAGTAGTACAGGAGTCATAGTGTACTTCTTCAAATTTTAACTCTCAATTTGAAATAGTGTTATCCTATAAACATTAACAAATATGAATCTGTCTTCTGGCTGCAACAGTATTGCTATTATTATCTGGAATTGCACTACACTAAAATAAATAAATTCCAATATTTTAGTTTTATGTAATGTGATTACACTATAGTTTCACATAACAGTGGTTCTCATTGTGACATATTCCTCCATGCATGTATTATTATTTACTCTAATTCATTCTCTAGTACTTCCCTTGTCCTTTATACCTCCCTTGCCCTATTCCCCTTCCTCTACCCTTCTGCTCTTACTTTAATCTATTTACATATTCTTAATTGATGTATTATACTTATACATAAATATAGAATTCACAGTGGTATCTTCACAATTTATACAGTATATTTTTTCAATAGTATTGCCCAGTTCTTTCCCTTTCTTACCCTATCTCCGTCTTGATCCACTCCCTCTCCTCTACAGAATTTCCTATTTATCTGAGATACTCCCATTTCATTCCTTTTTTCTAACTTATGTATCTGAGGTTAAATTAACTGACTAAAATAAAAACAAACCTCCTCAAATAAATTAATATTTTCTACATGTAGTTTATTGCTTTCAAATTTTAAGAAGATGGGTAGGTTAAGTAAGGTATCATGGAAGGAAGTACCATGAAATATTGTAAAATAGTACTCTCTCTCCCCTTTTTATATAGAGATGTGTTATGGTTACATTTTGTGATATAAATTGAAAATTTTCCTCAAATATCCATTTAAAATTGTAGTGAAAACTAATAATCAGAAGCTTAGTCAAAATACCTCTTATGTACACAAAATTTGTTGCTGTTAATTTGCTTATTGACTAAAATATGAGACTAGTGATGGCTTCAATGGGAGTGAGATTGTTGCCAGAAGTTAAGTCCTCATTCCTGATGCCAATCAAATAATGAGGATAATTTTTGGAAAAGGAAAAAAAATGGTTTATTGTCTTCCTAGCAAAGGAGATGCGCGAGGGATTCCTGTTCCAATGACTGTGATTTTGCCCATAATCAGGAACTAGAGGTTTTATTGAAATGATTGAGAGAAAATAAGCTCAGGAAGGAGAGTTCAGGAAGGAGAAGATCAGGGAGGAGAAATTTAGGGTTAACATCAGGGGGAAGTTTAGAGAAAAGAAGACTAGGGAGAAGGTCAGGGAAATGGTTAGAAAAAAGAAAAATATACGTAATTTTTAAAGTGACAAGGGATGTACTCAAAGCATCAAGTGATGTTCTGTTACATTGACCCACTGTGAATTTCTATGGAAAGTGGACAATAATATCTCCAATCTAGTTTCTCCTGAAAGCAGGGAAAATTAGCGGAAGTATCCCAAAGTTCTTGTTCTCTATCAAGTGGGACATGAACAGTTAAGAACAATCAGTGTCAGAGAAGTCCAGAGGCCCACAGTGGCATATGGCTTATGACTGAACAAGGCATACATAAAGAAGAATTAGTGCCAAGTTCACAATAAACAGTGCAGTAAATCATTATTTTTTGTAAATAATAAACATAAAAAATTAGTATTTCACTCAATCTCTGAAAACCATGTGGACTATAACTCATAAACTTATCAGTGAAAACCAGATCAAGCTCATCAATGTAGGAGGTTAGGAAGATTTTTAGGTCTATGAAATCATACTGAAATTAACTCAAGAGAAATTTGCAACTTTTGTCATTATTATTAGGCACTTTTGAATAAGAACATTTCTATGATAATCTCTTTTCTTACATTTGGTAGGACTCACACAAGTGTGCCTCTTAAGTTATATTAAAAAAACATTGCTTATCCTTTTAAATGTCCATGTAGGACTGTGCTCAGGCTTTACTCTCCTGCCCGGTGTTTGAGAAAAAGTTGGTCAAAACTGACCTTTGTTCAATCTACTCTTCAATTTCTCTTTTTTTTTCTTTTTTTTTTATTATTGTATACAAATGGAATACATGTTTTTTCTCTATTTGTACATAGAGTCAAGGCATACCATTTGTGTAATCATATGTTTACATAGGGCAATGATGTTTGATTATTTTTTTCCCTTCCCCCCCACCCCTCCCACCCCTCCCACCCCTCCCACTCCTCCCACCCCTCTTTTCCCTCTATACAGCCCTTCTTTCCTTCATTCTTACTGCTCTCCTTATCCCTAACCCTAAACCTAACCCTAAACCTAATGCTAACCCCTGCCACACCCCATTATATGTCCTCGTCTGCTTATCAGCGAGATCATTTGTCCTTTAGTTTTTTGAGATTGGCTTATCTCACTTAGCATGATATTCTCCAATTTCATCCATTTGCCTGCAAATGCAATAATTTTATCATTGTGGAGTAATATTCCATTGTATATATATACCACAGTTTCTTTATCCATTCATCAACTGAAGGGCATCTAGGTTGGTTCCACAATCTGGCTATGGTGAATTGAGCAGCAATGAACATTGATGTGGCTGTATCTCTGTAGTATGCTGATTTTAAGTCCTATGGGTATAGGCCAAGGACTGGGATAGCTGGGTCAAATGGTGTTTTCATTCCAAGTTTTCTGAGGAATCTCCATACTGCTTTCCAGAGTGGCTGCACTAATTTGCAAACCCACCAGCAATGTATGAGTGTTCCTTTTTCACCACATCCTCGCCAACACCTATTGTTGCTTGTGTTCTTGATAATCGCCATTCTAATTGGGGTGAGATGAAATCTTAGGGTAGTTTTGATTTGCATTTCCCTTATTACTAGGGATGTTGAACATTTTTTCATGTATCTGTTGATTACTTGTAAATCTTCTTCTGTGAAGTGTCTGTTCATTTCCTTAGGCCATTTGTTGATTGGATTATTTGTATTCTTGGTGTAGAGTTTTTTGAGTTCTTTATAGATTCTGGAAATTAGCGCTCAATCTGAAGTATGGTTGACAAAGATATTCTCCCACTCTGTAGGCTCTCTCTTCACATTGCTGATAGTTTCCTTTGCTGAGAGAAAGCTTTTTATTTTGAATCTATCCCAGTTGTTGATTCTTGCTTTTATTTCTTCTGCTATGGGAGTCCTGTTAAGGAAGTCTGATCCTAAGCCAACAAGTTGAAGATTTGGACTTACTTTTTCTTCTATAAGATGCAGGGTCTCTGGTCTGATTCCAAATCCTTGATCCATTTTGAGTTGAGTTTTTTGTAGGGGGAGAGATAGGGGTTTAATTTAATTCTATTGCATATGGTTTTCCAGTATTCCCAGCCCCATTTGTTGAAGAGATTATCTTTTTTCCATTGCATATTTTTGAAACCTTTGTCTAGTATGAGAAAATTGTATTTATTTGGGTTTGTGTCCATGTCCTCTATTCTGTACCATTGATCTAACTGTCTATTTTGGTACCAATACCATGCCATTTTTGTTACTATTGTTTTGTAGTAGAGTTGAAGATCTGGTATTGCAATACCACCTGCTTCATTCTTGCTACTGAGGATTGCTTTAGCTATTCTAGGTTTTTTATTCTTCCAGATGAATTTCATAATTGCTTGCTCTATTTCTGCAAGGTACATCATTGGGATTTTAATAGGAATTGCATTGAATCTGTATAGCACTTTAGGTAGTATAGCCATTTTGACAATATTAATTCTGCCTATCCAGGAACATGGGAGATCTTTTCATCTTCTAAGGTTTTCTTTAATTTCTTTCTTTACTGTTCTGTAGTTCTCATTGTATTGGTCTTTCACCTCTTTTGTGAGATTGATACCCAAATATTTTATTTTTTCCGATGCTATTGTGAATGGGGTAGATTTCCTAATTTCTCTATCTGAAGATTCATCACTTATGTATAAAAATGCATTGGATTTATGAGCATTGATCTTGTAAGCTGCTACTTTACTGAAGTCACTTATGAGTTCTAAAAGTTTTCTGGTGGAATTTCCAGGTTCCTCTAAATATATAATCATGTCATCAGTGAACAGGGATAGTTTGAGTTCTTCTTTTCCTATTTGTATCCCTTTAATTTCTTTGGCTTGTCTAATTGCTCTAGCTAGAGTCTCAAGGACAATGTTGAATAGAAGTGGTGAAAGAGGGCATTCCTGCCTTGTTCCAGTTTTTAGGGGGAATGCTTTCAGTTTTTCACCATTTAGAATGATATTGGCTATGGGCTTAGCGTAGATGTCCTTTATAAGGTTAAGGAATGTTCCCACTACCCCAATTTTTTCTGGTATTTTGAGCAGGAAGGGATGCTGTATTTTATCGAATGCTTTTTCTGCATCTATTGAAATAATCATGTGATTCTTAACTTTAAGTCTGTTGATATGGTGAATGACATTTATTGATTTCTGAATGTTGAACCAACCTTGCATCCCTGGGATAAAACCCACTTGATCATGGTGCACTATCTCTTTAATATATATTTGTATGCGATTTGCTAAAATTTTGTTGAGAATTTTTGCATCAATGTTCATTAAGGATATTGGTCTGAAATTTTCTTTCCTTGATGTGTCTCTGTCTGGTTTAGGTATCAGGGTGATATTGGCTTCATAGAACGAGTTTGGGAGGGCTCCCTCCTCTTCTATTTCATGGAATAGTTTGAGAAGTATTGGAACGAGCTCTTCTTTAAAGGTTTTGTAGAACTCGGCTGAGAACCCATCTGGACCCGGAGTTTTCTTTGTTGGTAGGCTTTTGATGACCTCTTCTATATCATTGCTTGAGATTGGTTTATTTAAGTTGTGTATGTCCTCGTCGTTCAGTTTAGGTAATTCATGTTTCTAGAAATTTGTTGATGTCTTCAAGGTTTTCTCTTTTGTTGGAGTATAGATTTTTGAAATAGCTTGTAATTATGTTTTGTATTTCAGTCATGTATGTTGTGAGGTTTCCTTGTTCATTCCGAATTTCAGTAATTTGAGTTTTCTCCCTCTTTCTCTTTGTTAGTGTGGCTAAGCGTTTATCAATTTCATTTATTTTTTCAAAGAACCAACTATTTGTTTTTTAATTTTTCCAATTGTTTTTTTGTTTTGATTTCGTTGATTTCGGCTCTGATTTTAACTATTTCCTGTCTTCTACTACTTTTGGTATTGGTTTGCTCTTCTTTTTCTAGCCCTTTGAGCTGTAGTGGTAAGTCATTTATTTGTTGATTTCTACTTCTTCTTTTGAATGCGCCCCATGAAATAAATCTTCCTCTAAGTACTGCTTTCATAGTGTCCCAGAGATTTTGATATGATGTGTCTTTGTTCTCGTTTACTTCTAAGAATATTTTATTTCCCTTCTGATGTCTTCTGTTATCCCTTCATCATATAATAGTGTATTATTTAATATCCAGATATTGGAGAAGTTTCTGTTTTTTATTCTGTCATTTATTTCTAATTTCAATCCATAATGATCTGATAGAGTACAAGGTAGTATCTCTATATTCTTGTATTTGCTAACAGTAGCTTTGTGGCATAAAATATGGTCTATTTTAGAGAAGGATCCATGTGCTGCTGAGAAGAAAGTGTATTCGTTCTTTGTTGGATTGTATATTCTATATATGTTCGTTAAGACTAAATTGTTGATTGTGTTGTTGAGATCTATAGTTTCTTTATTCAATTTTTGTTTGGATGATCTATCCAGTGGTGAGAGAGGTGTGTTAAAATTGCCTAGTTTTATTGTGTTATGGTCTATTTGATTTCTGGAATTGAGAAGGATTTGTTTGACGTGCGTGGATGAGCCAATGTTCGGGGCATAGATATTTATGATTGCTATGTCTTGCTGATTTATGCTTCCCTTAAGCAGCTTGTAATGTCCTTCTTTATCCCTTCTTAGTTTTGGTTTGAAGTCCACATTATCTGAAATGAGGATGGATACTCCTGCTTTTTTGCTGTGTCCATGTGCTTGGTAAGTTTTTCCCCATCCTTTCACCTTTAGTCTATGGGTGTCTCTTTCTATGAGATGAGTCTCTTGCAGGCAGCATATTGTTGGATCTTTCTTTTTAATCCAATCTGCCAGTCTATGTCTTTTGATTGATGAATTCAGGCCATTAACATTCAGGGTTATTATTGTGATATGACTTGTATTCCCAGTCATTTGACTCATTTTTGTTATTTGACATGATTTGGTTTCTCCTTTATTTGGCTATTCCTTTAGGCTAGCGCCTCCTGTTGCTGATTTGCATCGTTGTTTTTCATCTCTTCCTCATGGAATATTTTGCTGAGAATGTTCTGTAATACTGGCTTTCTTTTTGTAAATTCCTTTAGCTTTTGTTTATCATGGAAGGATCTTATTTCATTGTCAAATTTGAAGGTAAGTTTTGCTGGGTATAAGATTCTTGGTTGGCATCCATTTTCTTTCAGGGCTTGGTATATGTTGTTCCAGGCCCTTCTAACTTTTAGGGTCTGGATTGAAAAATCTGCTGATATTCTTATCGGTTTCCCTTTGAATGTAATTTGATTCTTTTCTCTCGCGGCCTTTAAAATTCTCTCTTTATTTTGTATGTTAGGTATTTTCATAATAATGTGCCTTGGTGTGGGTCTGTTGTAATTTTGTATGTTTGGAGTTCTGTAAGTCTCTTGTACTTGGTTTTCCATTTCATTCTTCAGATTTGGGAAATTTTCTGATATTATTTCATTGAATAGATTGTTCATTCCTTTGGTTTTTTCCTCTAAGCCTTCCTCAATCCCAATAATTCTTAAATTTGGCCTTTTCATGATATCCCATAATTCTTGTAGATTCTGTTCATGATTTCTTACCATCTTCTCTGTTTGGCCAACTTTGTTTTCAAGATTAAATAATTTGTCTTCAGTGTCTGAGGTTCTGTCTTCCAGGTGTTCTATCCTATTGGTTATGTTTTCTATGGAGTTTTTAACTTGGTTTATTGTTTCCTTCATTTCAAGTATTTCAGTTTGTTTTTTTTTTTCAGTATCTCTAACTCTTTAATGAAATGATCTCTTGCTTCTCGTATTTGGTCCTTTAACTGTTGATTGGTGCGATCATTTAATGCCTGCATTTGGTCTTTCATCTCCTCCTTCAATGCCTGCATTTGCTCTTTCATCTCCTCATTTGCTTCCATGATCGTTTTAATTATGTACCTTCTGAACTCCCTTTCTGACATTTCTTCTGCTGTGCTGTCTTTGGGTTTTATTGATGTAGTATCTAGGTTTGTTTGGGACATTTTCTTCCCTTGTTTTCTCATATTGGTCAGCTGTCAGTGGGACCCTGAGATATTGCAGATTTCCGCTATTGGTTTATAGTGTCATGGTAGATTTCCAGTGTATCACCTCCCAGCCTTCAGTAGCCTGAAGTCTTGGAGGAACTTGATAATGCAGTGCATCCGAAGAAAGCTGCCCCTAGCCCCCTAGTGGTTCCAGCGTTTGGAGCTGGCTCTGTGCAGAAAGGCTCTCACTGGGGGCCTGCACCATTCAACTGGCCGTGTGGGAGGAGTCCACCACCAGGGTGTGGAAGGCTACCTGGGGAAGACTATAGCTGCCCTGCCCTGCTCTGATTAACCATCTCTATCTGTGCCTGCCACCCGGGCCGAACTTTACCCAGTGGGCAGACTCACCTGTGGCTCTATTTCAGTCCGAGTCTCTCAATGCCTCCCCTTCTTAACTCTTGGGTTCTGAAGCGACTGGGGATGCAGTCACCCTATAGGCCACCATCTTGAATTGCCCCATGGAAAGAGCCTGCAGCCTGAGTGGGCAGAGCCGCCTGAAGAGGTCTCTGGCTGCCCTGCCCTAATCCCAGAGGCTGCTTGCAGATCGAAGCTCTCTGTTGGTTCGGGGATTTGTGGCTGGTTCTATGTAGAAAGCCTCTCACTGGGCGGTCTGCTCCAAGAAGCTAGCCTTGAAAGGCACCTCTCACCGCAGGTGTCCAGGCTGCTTGGGGAAGTCTCTGGCTGCCCTATCCTGGTTCCTGATTCTGCTTGTGTGTCGGAGTACGCTGGGAGTATGCTGCACTGGCTCTGGGACTTGGAGCTTGTTCTGGTCAGAAAGGCTCTCACTAGGGGGCCTGCTCTGAGAACCTGGAGAAGCTGGCTGTGTGGGTTGGGCCCACTGCCAGAGTGTGCAGGGATGCCTGTGGAAGACTCTAGTGCCCTGTCCTGCTCCGATAAGCCACCTCTATCTGGGCCTGCCACCCGGGCCGAGCTTTACCCAGTGTGCAGATTCACCTGTGGCTCTATTTCAGTCCAAGTCTCTCAATGCCTCCCCTTCTTAACTCCTGGGTTCTGGAGTGACTGGGAGTGCAGTAACCCTCTAGACCGTCCTCTTGGACCAACCTGTGGATAGAACCTGCAGCCAGAGTGGGCAGAGCTGCCTGAAGAGGTCTCTGGCTGCCCTGCCCTTATCCCAAAGGCTGCTTGCAGATTGAAGCTCTCTGTTGACTTGGGGACTTGTGGCTGGTTCTATGTAGAAAGCCTCTCACTGGGTGGTCTGCTCCGAGAAGCTAGCCTTGAAAGGCACCTCCCACCGCAGGGGTTCAGGCTACTTGGGGAAGTCTCTGGCTGCCCTATCTTGGTCCCTGAAGCTGCTTGCATGCTGGAGTATGCTGGGAGTATGCTGTGCTTGCTCCAAGACTTGGAGCTTGTTCCGGTCTACTCTTAAATTTCAACTGAGATTCCTCAGAGATCACTCTTGGGGACAAGGTGCCAATCATCCTGGCTTCTTTAATTTTTCTGTAGAAGATGTGCCAACTGTTAGGATAGTTCCAGGTCTGGTTGACCATATGTGACTTCTCTTGGATGCATCAGGATTATTTCCATTGCCATTTACCTGTCTTTTAGTAGAATGTGTACTTCTTAACTTCCTATTCTCTAGGGTTCTCTCAATCTCCCTTATCAGCATATCAGGTGACTCACCAGAGGTGCAGGGCCCAGAGAAGGGTCCTATCATTCTTTGAATCCTGAATGACTTTAGATTGAAAAGCCAAAATACTGGCTGCTTTATCCATGAACCTTTCACTTTTTTGCAGTGTTCGCCATGGTTTTAAGTTTAAACACCAGGCAAGAGAGTTTCATCTGTTTAAAGAGAGAGAAAAAGGTTATAAATTCAGCATATATAATTGTACAGATACCCCTTTAATTGAATTGGGGTTAGTATTACTACAGGAAATAAGCATTTTATACTGCCTAGATTACATGGAAAAATTTTTAAAAAATGAAATTAACAGAGCAAAAAACATTCTTCAGTTTTTGTGATGGCTATGAACCAAGAAAAATGACTTTTGGATTCTTGAACCTTTAGGTATATATTATATTCCCTGTTTGAGATAAAAGTGTTTTTTTAAAATACTCAATCTTTTAAATACATCTTTAAATACTCTAACATCTAGACTATTTTGAAGACATTCTAACATGCAGTAAGTGGGAGGTAGAGTCAGACTCTCTTCACAACTAACACAATACAACATTACATCTGAAAACATAAATCAAAAACAGACTGAGACAGCTTTTAACTTTATTTTTGCATAGGAACGTGGCAGAATCCTTCCTTGTTTTACAATATCACCTTTAAACAGATCAGGCTCTCTTTAATACTTTCCAAAACTGCATTGAAATTCCAATTCCAGTGTGAAGTGTCATACAAAATTGGACATATAACTTACTAACAACATGTTACTTTAGCTATAGAACATCAAATGCATGAATAAATACCAATGAGATTTGTTATTTCCATACAAATTCAAGCCTTTTGCTACACCTAATAGTACTTTGGAGAATACCAACATGGCAAAGTGATCTCTGAAGAGGAGACTTTTTACACTTGACCAAGTTTACCTATTAAGGTAGAATTTAGAATACACAGTGTATGATGACACTAATTATAGGTCTGCATGGGTCAACAAAAATCAAAATATAGCCTTAAATCTCTTATACATTTAGAAAACAATTTTAATGATCAGAAATACACTTAGTCAAAGCAAGCAGATATAGGACAGGTCTTCATATGAGAGTGTGTCCTTTCTATGTCAGATACACTATATCAAAGAGAGTACTTAATGATATCTTGCCAGTAAGCTTATATATACTTTCATTTTATAAGTTTTTACAGAAAACTTAGACAAGGCTTGGAGAGACAGAGTTCTCAGATGTATATATATACCATGTCACATACATTTAGGGTGTCAACTATATTGTTATAAACTAAATAACAGTTGTTTGTTTAACCAGTTATTAATTCTGCAACTCCCTCCAGGCATTATTTGGATGAGAAACTGTTATAGCAAGAATTACTTTGCCTCAGTAATGAATATTCCCGGGAAAATTTGGGTTCCTTTTTAGATCTTAAAAGGGGAGAATATTTCTGTCCCCAGTTCAGAAACTAAGAGCTCTGGAATGTAGTGCCATATTCTTTGTGGACAGCAACCTCCACTCTCCATGAGAAAAAGGTACTGGAAGGCAGGACTGAGGCCATGCTGTCTTTGACCATTTGTTACAGCCTAGGCAGCTATTCTGGGCCTCCCCCCCCCCCAACTTAGGTGTAGTGTGCTTGACTTTAATTAGATGATCTGCATTTTCCTGGGGCCAAACTGAGATTTGGCATCTTCAACTTAGTTCTTGATGCTTCAGACCGCTTTTATGCAACTGCACAAATGCCTGTACATAAAGAATCTCTTTCATATATTTTAACCCTGGCAGACCAACTTCAATGTCAAGATTGTATAGTAATCCAGAAAAACCATTTAAATTCCTGATTTTTTAACAGTAAACACTCTTTCTCTTAGACTGGATTATCCTTATAGTTCTAGATTTTGTTACAGTAAACTATCTTTCTCTAGACACACTTGTACCTATATGTACAGACAAGAGAGGATAACAAGAATTAGGGCTAACATTTGGGAACCTTTTAATAAGACAACCTGCATGTACAAATTTTTATTTACTTTAACTTGGACAGATCAACTCCAACTGAAAGAATGTACAATAATCTAGGAAGTTTTTTAAAAGTCAGATTATTACAGTAAAAAACATTGTCATAGTCTTAAAGATGGCTCTATTTTCAACTCACTTTACCTCCACCAGGCCAATTCCAACTACAATATTGTACAAAAAAAGAAGCAGAGAGAAACAACTAGAGAGAAATCCCAAATCCATGGCCAACAGATGGAAACCTTTAAATTGAGCAGAGAAGATCTTTCTCAAGAGATGAACCATAAAACCAGTGAAGTACAAGCCATATATCAATAGGGTCATTAGTATATACAAATAAACAGAAAACCAGAAAGAATTCCAAAGACCAAGGCCAACAAACAGATGAGAACCTAGAATAGATAAGAAGAGAGTACATATCTCTAGGTCCTTAAGTCTCTCTGAATCAATACTCCACACAACTGTAGTCACAGATGTCCCAAGGAGAAGCAATCAGATGTTTCTGCAAAGAAGAATTAGGTGTATGGAATCAAGGGTCTTGGTGTGCACACCAAATGGCCAAAGCCATGACCAAATGGCAAAGGGTGTCACAATTTCTTGTATTCCATTTCCTTTTTCTCAAAGTAAAGCAACTCATAGAGCAAATTGTGCAGTTCAGGTAAAGAATGTAGGAAGTCCCCAAGGCTAAAAGTGATTCAACAGTTCTTGGGACAGTCCTTAAGTCTCACCTTCTAATCATGGAACAGCCCCTCTGGTTCGTTGTGAGGTAAATTCACACCATCACCAAATTCTTAAACAGTATGCCCTCATTAAACTCACCAGTCATCTTATATTCTCATCATGAAGGTGGAAGTCACTTGAAGGTCAAGTCTGATCAAGAAACCTGGTGCAAATGCAGCTCTCAGGTCCCATCTAGGCTGCCAAATTTATTGCCAAAAACACAGTCCTTGTTCCAGATGCCAAACTAATATTGAGGACAAAGTTTTGAGCAAAAGAAAAAAGATGATTTATTGCTTTGCTAGTAAGGGAGAAACAAGGGACACCTTTCCTAAAGTCTGTGATTCTCCCTATCAGCAGGAACAGGAGGCTTTTACAGGGGTGTTTCAGAGAAAATGAGTTTAGGGAGGAGAGTTTAGGAAGGCAAAGATCAAGGAAGATAAATCAGAGAGGTGAATGTTAGGAAAAAGAATATCAGGGAGGAGAATTTTAGGGTAAAGAAGATCAGTGAGAAGTTCAGGGAAAAGTTGGGGAAAAAGATAAAACTAAGTTTCAAACCTACCAAGGATATAGTGAAAGTATCATGTGATGTGTTGTAAGGTGAATAGTCAATTATTTTCTGTTAATCCTAAATAATTTCTCTATGGTTATTAACAGAGAAAACATTAACTTCTTTCTAAAACTTTATGTTCATGAAACTGCCTCTTTCTTTTTTAGTTAAAAGTTCAATTCTCAAAATATTGTACCTTTCTAATATATGGTAAGTAAAGCTCATCCGTTTTAAATCCTTTTTCCAATTTAGTATGGAAAAGACTGACAGTAAAATAAAAATAATACTCAGGAAATACTGTCACCATTCAGCATAAAATGGAGGAAATATATTGTCGGGGTGCCCAGGACCCCTGGCCATAGGTGTGGCAAGGCCAAGATGGCGCCTGGCAGGATGCCAGTGTGGTTGAGTGTAGCTAGCTTGTGCGCAAACAACTGATGTCACTTGAGGAAGTTTCAGTGATTGGTTGAGGCCCCCTCATGGACGTTGCATGATCACTGCATGCCTGTATATGCTGCCTGTATCTGTCCACGCTCTCCCCTCATGCTCTGTATGATGATTGGTCGCTTGGGGGCATATAGTGAGGTGTAGCTTCCCCAAAAAGAAGGAAGAAGAAGCGAGAGAGAAACCACGGCAGACGCGCGCAATAAAGAGCTAAAAAGAACCAGGTGTCGTGTCTCTCTGCGGGCAGGGAGTGCGATAGGTGGTGCCGAAACCCGGGAGCTCTACAGGTAAAGTAAAAGGTAAATATTCATTTACATATTAAGACCTTGAGTCCGTCAGTGATATTCATATTAAGACCTTGAGTCCATCAGTGCTATTCATATTAAGACCTTGAGTCCGTCAGTGATATTCATTTCAAGACCTTGAGTCCGGCAGTGCAGGGTAGGGAACCCAGCAAAATTGAGTCTACATAGGTAGATACAGTGGTACCAGATTGTTTGTGTGGTGTGTGTTATTTTTGTGTTAGTTGTGTGGTTTGTTTTTGTACTTGGATTAGCTCTTAGTGTTGTGAAATTTAACCATGGGAACAGAACTGTCTAAAATTAGAATGCAACAGCCTCTCAGAGAGCTGCTGAAAAATCACGGAACTCCATTAAAAGTAAAAACAGCTCGAATGTTTCTTGATACCATAGAAAAGGTTTCTCCATGGTTTTTAGATGAAGGGTTGTTAAATATACCACAGTGGGAGCAGTTAGGAGAAGATCTGCGCACAGCAGAGAAACGAAAGTCGCTTCCTGTGGGAACTTTAGCCATTTGGTCTTTGATTAAATCTTGTTTGCAGCACAAAGAGAAACGAAACCTAAGAGGACCTTTAGAAGAGGGAAGTCAGGTCTTAGAGGAGATTAAAGAGGAACGGTCTTGTTCTCATCACTCAGAAGGGAAGTGTGACTCAGGCGGGGAGGATTCAGAAGAGGAACTTTCAGGGGAGGAACTAAAAAAGGCATTTGGGAAGCTAACAATGCAATCTGAGCGCTCTGAGCGTCCTCCAGCGCCTGTAGCGCCTAGTGCACCACAAATGGAGTCTATAGAAAAGGAACCTTATAGTAGACATCAAGGATGGGCTTCTTTAACATCTACCATTTATTCAGTGTTTGAGGATGCACAGCAACAATGTTATCACCAACCTGTAGATTTCAAGATGGTCAAACAGCTAAAGGAAGCTGTCAGTACTTATGGGCCTCAATCAGCCTTTACGGTGTCTCTGGTGGAAACCATGATGTCTCTAAATCTGTTGCCCTTGGATTGGACTAATTTAGCTAGAGCCACATTATCAGGAGGACAGTACCTCATGTGGAAAACAGCTTGGCAGGAACTTTCAACAGATACTGCAAGGCATAACGCAGCTGCAGGAAACCCACAAGTAGACAGGGATATGCTAATGGGAACAGGACCCTATGAGGGAGTACAGGCACAGCTTAACTTTCATCCAGCAGTATATGCTCAAATTGCTGTGGCTGCTATCAAGGCCTGGAAAACTTTACAAGGAACAGGGGATTTACAAGGACAGTTGTCAAAAGTGACTCAAGGAAGTAATGAACCCTATGCAGACTTTGTAGATAGGTTGATACAAACGGCTTCAAGAATTTTTTGGGATGCAGAACAGGCCATGCCACTGATTAAACAATTGGCATATGAACAGGCAAACAAATGGTGCAAGGACACCATAAGGCCATGGAAAAATAAGGATTTGACTGCTTACTTAAGAGTCTGTAAGGACATTAATGAGTCCACTGGAAATAGTGCGGCCTTTGTTGCAGCCCTTGATAGACAAACTACCGCACTTGCTTCAGCCTTAGGTCGAGGGGGTGGAAGACGAGGAACTCCTGGGGCTTGTTTTACTTGTGGTCAAATGGGTCATTTTAAAGCAAATTGTCCTTCTGGGTCTCCCAGGCATGGGTCAGGGCCTAAAATGTGTCCTAGTTGCCAGAAAGGGAATCACTGGCTTAATGAATGTCATTCAGTAAGGGATAAAGAAGAAAATCTTCTATCGGCTAATTCTAAACTTCAAAAAAATGGGGTGAGGGGCCCACCCCGGGGCCCACAACAAATATATGGGGTAATTCAACAAGTACCATGGCAGTGGTATCCACCAACAGAAAAAGGGATGAAACCCAAGAAAGAAGGGCCACCTCAGGGAGCGCAGGACTGGACATCTGTGCCACCTCCAGACTCGTATTAACGCCCGAGATGGGTGTACAGATGTTAGACACAGACTGGGATGGCAATATTCCTACAGACTCAGTAGGATTGCTCCTAGGCAGAAGTTCTTCTACTCTAAGAGGTCTTATAGTCCACCCAGGAGTAATTGATCCAGACTTTCAAGGACAAGTTAGGGCTATGGTTTCTTCACCCAAAGGGATTACAGTCATTTCTCCAGGAGACAGAATAGCACAAATGTTAATTTTGCCTAGCCAGCATTCCTTATGGCCTAGTAAGGAGACAACAAGAGGAGATAAAGGATTCGGGTCTACAGGTGGACCCTGGACTAATTTTACTATGGACCTCCAAGATAGACCCATTATGCAATTAACAGTAGGGCATAAACCTTTTATAGGATTACTGGACACAGGAGCTGATAAAAGTATAATAAGTGAGGCAGTTTGGCCCAAAGGTTGGCCTATAGTTACAGCTAATCAAAATTTACAAGGGTTGGGAGTGGCTCAATCGCCTAACCAGAGTGCTGCTTCGCTGTCTTGGAGGGATAATGAGGGTCATTCAGGGGTTTTCCAACCATATATTTGTAAAATACCTATTTCTTTATGGGGAAGGGATGTCTTAACTCAGATGAATGCTAAGTTGACAACAAACATTAATTCTAAACCTGCAACATGTATGATGAGAAAAATGAAGTATACAGAAGGTCTAGGATTAGGGAAGGAACAACAAGGGTCTTCACAGCCCATCCCCCTTCCTCCTCCAATAAATGATTTCAAAGGGCTGGGTTTTATGTAGGGGCCACTGTTATTACACCTATTCCAATAGTTTGGAAAGATGATAAGCCGCAATGGATTCCACAGTGGCCCTTAACTACAGAAAAATTACAAGCGGCTCATAAATTAGTACAAGAACAAGTACGGGAAGGTCATTTACAACTTTCTACTTCCCCTTGGAATACACCCATCTTTGTCATTAAAAAAGGTCTGGAAAATGGAGATTATTACATGACTTAAGGGTTATCAATGCACAGATGTTTCCTATGGGTCCTCTACAACGGGGATTGCCATTAATCACAGCCTTACCTAAAAATTGGCCCACCATTATTTTAGACTTAAAGGATTGTTTTTTCTCAATTCCATTACATGCAAAGGATTGTTGGCGATTTGCTTTTACTTTACCTTCTCTCAATCCTGCACAGCCTGATCAAAGATTTGAATGGACTGTACTGCCTCAAGGCATGACTAATAGTCCCACTTTATGTCAGATATATGTAGACAGAGCCTTAAAACCTACAAGGGACACTTTTCCAGATTTATTAATTTATCATTATATGGATGATATCCTTATCTGCCATAAAAATAGACGATTACTAGAAAAGGCTTTGCAATTCTTAATATCTACTCTACAACAATATGGTTTAAATATCTCTCCAGAAAAGTTACAAATGTGAGAAACTCAAGAATATCTGGGCACTAAACTTACGGCTACTATGGTAAAGCCACTAAAATTAACTATTAGAACTAGTGAACTTAAAACTTTAAATGACTTTCAAAAACTTCTTGGAGATATAAATTGGATTAGGCCATATTTGAAAATTACCACAGGAGAATTAAAACCTTTATTTGATATACTTAAGGGAGATCCTGATCTTTGTTCCCCGAGGATCCTTACTCCAGAAGGACAAAGAGCTCTTACATTGGTGGAACAAAGATTACAGTCAGATCATACAGAAAGATGTGATCCATCCCAGCCTCTAATGTTAATCATTATTCCAGAACAACATAGTCCATATGGAATTATATGGCAAGGAGGACCTTTACAAAGTATTAATCTCCCAGCATCGCCTACAAAACAGTTACAGACATTTCCAAAAGCCACAGCTCAGTTGATATATAAGGGGTTAGAAGCCTCTGTTACAATATTTGGAAGCCACCCTAAGATTGTTATTGTCCCCTATACCAAACTTCAAGTACAGTGGTTAGTTCAACATGATGACGATTGGGCTGTTTTACACTGTTCAACTACAGCAACTTTTGATAATCATTATCCTAAACATCCTTGGATACAATTTTGTAAAAACACTCCTGTTATATTCCCTAAAATTACCAGAACACAGCCTTTGTCAAATTGCCAAATGGTCTTTACTGATGGTTTAAAAAATGGAGTTGGAGGTGTAATAATTGGAAATAAAACAGAAACTATAATTCTTCCTCCTTCATCTGCCCAAGTAGTAGAACTTGCTGCAGTAGTTTTAGCTTTTAACATTATGATAGAACAGCCTTTCAATCTATTATCTGACAGTCATTATATAGTACAATCAGTGCCTTGTTTGGAGACTGTTCCTTATATCCCGGATGGGCCCGCTGTTGCTCCTTATTTACGTACTTTACGTGCCTTAATCTTGGACCGCAAGTATCCCTTTTATGTAGGACATATTAGAGCTCATTCTAATCTGCCGGGGCCACTCGCCAAAGCAAATGCCAAAGCTGATAATACTACAAGAACTGTTTTTGCTTTTACAGCATTCAAACAAGCCCAGATGTTTCATTCACAGTTTCATGTCAATTCTACTACCCTTAAAAGAAAATTCAATATTTCTAAAGATGTTGCTAGACAAATTGTTAAAACATGTCAACATTGTGCTCCTCTATTGCCAGTACAGTCTGTTGGAGTAAATCCAAAGGGACTATTACCTAATCATATTTGGCAAATGGATGTTACTCATTTTTCAGAATTTGGAAACCTTAAGTATATTCATGTTTCAGTAGACACCGCTTCAGGGGTGATCATGGCCTCTGCTCACACTGGGGAAAAAGTTAAAGATGTTGTACAACATTGTTTACAAGCATTTGCAGCCTGGGGCATCCCAAAAATCATTAAAACTGATAATGGGCCGGCTTACACATCCAAAAGTTTCTTACAATTTACACAAACTTTTAATATACAACTCATCACAGGAATTCCTTATAATCCTCAAGGACAAGGTATAGTGGAACGCACTCATTTAATGTTAAAAAATTGTTTAATAAAACAAAAAGGGGGAATAGGTGCTGACTTTAGAGCACCTAAAGATAAACTAAATCTAGTACTTTTTATTTTAAAATTTTTAAATGTGGATAAGAATGGACATACGGCTGCAGAAAGGCATGCTAATCCCACAAGTACTCAAGTGTGGGTAAAATGGAAAGATATTCTCACAGGAACATGGAAAGGCCCAGATCCAGTTCTTCGGTGGGTCCGAGGGTCTGTTTGTGTTTTCCCGCAGGATCAGCAAACACCGATCTGGATACCTGAAAGGTTGACTAGACTGGTGCATCAAAACAACAATGAAGAACATCGTGCTGATAAGCGCCCTATTAATGATGACATTGACACCGGTGAAGACTCGGGACCTGTGGGCAATAGTTAAAGCTTGGCCATATCCTTTGCCGCTAACTAACACCTCCTCTAACCTCCCACCTTTGTTTTCTACAGGACCTAGGACTGGATTGCCAACTGTCATCATGGATTCCAAGGAAGAACCTTATAATTTTTCTACCCTTTCTCTGCCAGGCACCCTTTGCTTTGATATCTCTACCAATAACAAATTTGTTAATGACACTTCTCTTAGGCCTTGCATTCAATTACAGCGTGAAGTGCAAGGGTTATTTTTAAGACAGCCTACTAAAGGGATTGATTTCCAAGAAAGTATGACTATAACCCAGGGTAAAGTTACAGGGACAAGTAAGATTACTACTTCAGGGCAAGTTGTCTTTCTTGAAGGATTAATTCCAAAGCGACTGAAACTGCCATCTACTGGGTTTCGTACACCTCGCATTTTCCCTCCTTGTGATCCCAAATTTTCTAGTCCTCCCATTTGGACAGGTTGTCAACATGCTAAAAAAGCAGCTCCTATTCAACATGGATTTTATTTCACCCCAAACTTTACATACCAACAATCTGTGAACGATTTTATCAAAAACCTTGTCTACTTTGGCTTTCGCCTTAGTTCTCTACGTATAAACCCTTTTGATAATTGGTTCCTATTTACCTCCCAAGCAGGATATACTAATCTTCAACCTTTGTTTGCTCTGCAAGGGGGTTCGTTTAAGACCTGTTATTGGTATCGCACTTCAGATTATACTGGTACAGGCCCTTCCCAGGCCAGTAAGATAGCTTGTAACGATACTATAACATTGTATTCCACTCCTGTGTGTGTCTACCCTCCTTTTATGTTCCTATTAACTAATGTTTTTAATGGCATGACTCTCAACTGCTCTGGAACTAACTGCTATCTTTCTCAGTGTTGGAACACAACCAAATATTACCGAGCTGTCATTATGCGTATTCCTACCTTCTTGCCTATGCCAGTCTCTGTTACAGATGATGAATTGCCAGTATTGCTTTCCAGAAATAAGAGGGACTTTGGAATCACCACAGCAGTCATTACCGCCATAGTTGCATCAGCGGCAGCAGCCACTGCGGCAGCTGTAGCCTTAACTGCGTCAGTACAGTCTGCAGCTACGCTCAACAACGTGGTTCAACAGACTGCTACTGCCTTATCTACTCAGCAGACAGTGGATCAACACTTAAAAGCAGGGATTCTTTTAGTAAACCAGCGAGTGGACTTACTTCAAGAACAAATGGACATTTTACAGGAACTGTTAAACGTGGGATGTATTTATCATCTGGCGGGACTGTGCGTTACACCTGTAGCTTACCATAACTTCAGCTATGCAGCAAACTTGTCTAGAATCTTGTCTGTTCAGCTACGTACCAACTGGTCTTACAAATTTGATAATCTTACTGCTATTCTTAGATCTCAAATTGTTAGCCTTAATGCTACTAGAGTTGATGTAGCTCCAATGTCTGAAGTGCTAAGTTGGTTATCCTCCTCTTTCAGCTTTGTAAAGCAGTGGGCAGGAATGGGAGCTCTGTGTACACTCATGGTTATTACTGCTATCTTCCTCACACGCTTTATCATGCGCATGCACCGAGATCAAGCTAGAGATCGTAACATCTTCCATCAGGCCATGGCTGCCCTAGAGGCCGGCAGTTCCCCACAAGTATGGCTCACGATGCTGGACCGGAAGTCAAAGATGGGTAAGGAAGGAGGTGACCCCGTACCAACCTAAGACAGGAGCTGTAGCATGCTCTGCAGTTATCCAATGACGGGTAAGGACGGTGGTTGACCACTCCGCCTAAGACAGGCACGTTCCCGAGCCTTTATTTTTATAATATAGAAGGGGAAATTGTTGGGGTGCCCGGGCCCCCTGGCCATAGGTGTGGCAAGGCCAAGATGGTGCCTGGCAGGATGCCAGTGTGGTTGAGTGTAGCTAGCTTGTGCGCAAACAACTGATGTCACTTGAGGAAGTTTCAGTGATTGGTTGAGGCCCCCTCATGGACGTTGCATGATCACTGCATGCCTGTATATGCTGCCTGTATCTGTCCACGCTCTCCCCTCATGCTCTGTATGATGATTGGTCGCTTGGGGGCATATAGTGAGGTTCAGCTTCCCCAAAAAGAAGGAAGAAGAAGCGAGAGAGAAACCACGGCAGACGCGCGCAATAAAGAGCTAAAAAGAACCAGGTGTCGTGTCTCTCTGCGGGCAGGGAGTGCGATAATATATTATTATAGCCAATTAGAAAAACACAATTAAATCCTCTGTATTGTACTTACTAATACTCACCTAGTTCAATTAAATAAATATGTGGCAGTTGGTCATTTATCCCAATTTAGTTTATGTCTGTGAGCTCATCCTAATGACTGATAGCAGTTTCCTAAAGAGTCTGAAGAAGAACTGATATAATGAAGAACCAAAGGCTGCCACTTGCCTTTTATGGCTCAGAACAAAAGGTCTTAGTACTGAGTACTAAATGCTGATCTCATATTATTTCAAAAAATTAAATGATCCAGTATATTACCCAGGCTTTTGTTCAAGTGTGAGACATAAAAAGACACACATTTGGTATTTCAGGGGCTGTCTCTGTTTGGTTGTTGTTTATTTTACAAAATTATTATTTTCATTAAGATGATTTGTGAATATGTTTAAACATTTCTTATGAGATCAGATATGTAGAAAATATTCTGAAAAATTGTGGTCAGAAATTTTGCAAGATGGCAGCATTTAATAATTATTATTTCATCAATTATTTCTGTTTTAAGTGTTTTTGGTTTTCACAAATAATAAATAATAAGTAATAATAACAAATAATATACATGACTCTATTTTGAAATATCTAATAAACATAAAATTCTTAAAAACCTTTTAGGAACTGATCACCTAAAATAATGTTTGCATCAATGGATATACAGTTTGTGACTTTTTGAAAATATTCAAGTTGCCTATAAAGTCATCTCACAAGCAGTATGTGGAAAACACATGGTGTAAATTTATTTGAGATGGTGAAGATCAAAATTAAAAGTAATCTGTAGAAGTAGATTGTGGGAATATTTTCCCCAATGTATCTAAAAATAGCAATTGTCTAGTAGAAAAAATGTACATAAAAGAATCTTAGCAAACCATATTAACAAAACAGAAACCAATTTGGATATTTGCAATACTCAGAGCAATAGACACTTTTAGATAAAGAAAAAAATGGTCTCCTATTTTGAAGATTACCATAATTGGTAAGAAACTAATTCAAGAATATGTATTCCTCCCTAACAACAGAATGTAAATTTTGAGCAAATAGACTTTATGGTCCTATAGAGTTCAGTAATTTGAATATCATAACTCTTATCTGCTCAAACCATCAGTGTAGATTCTTTGATATGGACCTGTAGGGGTAGATTCACTGATATATACCTTTTGGGGTAGATTTATTGATATAGTCCCTTTGGTGTAGATTCATCAAGATTGATTCATCTGGGTAGATTTGATCATATTGACCCAACTTGATAGATTCTTCAAAATCAACTTGGATGGTTTGATACATTGATATCAATTTGATTGCTTAGATTTGTCAAAATTGACTTGGTGTAGATTCAGCAATAATGACACATTGGGGTAGATTCATCAGTATTAATTCATCATGGTAGATTCCTCAATATTGATTTCTTGGGGTAGGTTCACAGATATTGAATCATCAGAGTAGATTGGTTGATATAGACTTGACAGGGTAAATTTGTCAATATTGACCTATCAGTGTAGATTTAACAATATTGATGTTTAGTGTACATTTGTTGGTATCAACCTATTAATTCAATTTGTCAATGTAAACTTGATAGAGAAGATTTCATGATATTCACTCATTGGCATAGATTCAATGATATCAATCCATCGGGATAGATTTATCAATATTGATATGTCAATATGAATTCAACAATGTAGATTCATTGACATTGTCCTATTGGGATAGATCCTCCACTATCATCTCTTCGGAGTATATTCATTGATATATTCAGAAGATTATGATAGATTCATCAATATTGGCCCTTCAGTATAGATTTGTCAATATTGAATGGTCAGAATAGATTTGTCGATATCGACACATTGGGGTAGATTCATCAATATTTACTCTTCAGTGCATATCCATCAATATTGACTTGTCTCTGCAGATTTGTCCATACTGACCCATTGGG